>NC_056725.1:1944423838-1944506183 GCF_019279795.1 Protopterus annectens | reverse complement strand
GGGTAAATTTAAAAAACAATAATTAATGAAAAACAATGAGACAGAGAGAGAGCTTCCAATTTTCAGTAAACAAATAAATAAGCAGATAAATGCAGTACTATTTTAACACAATATTCAATGAAACAATAAACAGATAAAAAAATCAGTACTATCTTATACCACTGCAGGTTTGTACTTATCTCAGCATGTAATAAAGTTGATGTAGGGTATGCAAAAGCTAACCAAACAGCTCCAGTATGCAACTATTCAGCAGAAATATTGTCAGAGATGAGACTTTTAGGCACAGAGAATCCCTCTTGGCTAAGACTTCTACACCAAATAACAATGAAGTGACATGAATAAACTAACTGGAGACAGGGAGAGAGAGAGAGATTCCAATTTTCAGTAAAAAAATAAATAAGCAGGTAAATGCAGTATTATTTTTAAAACAACATTCAATGAAACAATAAAGAGAAAAAAATAAAATTCAGTACTATCTTATAATGCCGTAAGTTTGTACTTATCTCAGCTTGTAATAAAGTTGTTGTAGGGTATGCAAAAGCTAACCAAACAGTTCCAGTATGCAACTATTCAGCAGAAATAATTTCAGAGATAAGGGACTAAGACTTTAAGGTGCATAGAATCCTCTAGCCTCAGACTTCTACACTGAATAACAATGATGTGAGATGAATAAACTAACTGCAGACAGAAAGAGACAGAGAGAGAGAGAGTTTCCACTTTTCAGTAAACAAATAAATAAGCAGATAAATGCAGTACTATTTTTAACACAATATTCAATGAAACAATAAACAGAAAAAATAAAATTCAGTGCTATCATATAACACTGCAAGTTTGTATTTATCTCAGCTTGTAATAAAGTTGTTGCAGGGTATGCAAAAGCTAACCAAACAGCTCCAGTATGCAAATATTCAGCAGAAAAAAATTCAGAGATTAGGGACTAAGACTTTAAGGCACAGAGAATCCCTCTAGGCTAAGATTTCTACACTGAATAACAATGAAGTGAGATGAATAAACTAACTGCAGACAGGGAGAGAAAGAGGGAGAGCTTCCAATTTTCAGTAAACAAATAAATAAGCAGATAAATGCAGTACCATTTTAACACAATTTTCAATGAAACAATAAACAGAAAAATTAAATTCAGTACTATCTTATAACTTTGCAAGTTTGTACTTATCTCAGCTTGTAATAAGGTTGATGTAGGGTATGCAAAGGTTAACTAAACAACTCCAGTGTGCAACTATTCAGCATAAATAATTTCAGAGATAAGGCACTAAGACTTTTTGGCACAGAGAATCCCTCTTGGGTAAGACTTCTACACCGAATAACAATGAAGTGGCTGAATAAATTAACTGCAGACAGGGAGAGACAGAGAGAGAGAGCTTCCAATTTTCAGTAAACAAATAAATAAGCAGGTAAATGCAGTACTGTTTTTAACACAATATTCAATTAACAATTAACAGAAAAAATAAAATTCAATACTATCTTATAACACTGCAGGTTTGTATTTATCTCAGCTTGTAATAAAGTTGATGTAGGTTATGCAAAAGCTAACCAAACAGGTGCAGTATGCAACTTTTCAGCAGAAGAAATTTGAAAGATAAGGGACTAAGAATTTAAGGCACAAACAAACCCTCTATGCTAAGACTTCTACACTGAATAACAATAATGTGAGATGAATAAAGTAACTGCAGGCAGGGAGAGACAGAGAGAGAGCTTCCAATTTGCAGTAAACTAATAAATAAGCAGATAAATGCAGTACTATTTTTAATACAACATTCAATGAAACAATAAACAGAAAAAATAAAATTCAGTACTATCTTATAACGCTGCAAGTCTGTACTTATCTCAGCGTGTAATAAAGTTGATGTAGAGTATGCAAAAGCCAACTAAAAAGCTCCATTATGCAACTATTCTGCAGAAATAATTTCAGAGATAAGGCACTAAGACTTTAAGGTACAGAGAATCCCTCTAAGCTAAGAATTCTACACCGAATAAAAATGAAGTGAGATGAATAAACTAACTGCAGACAGGGAGAGACAGAGAGAGAGGTTTCAGTTTTCAGTAAACAAATAAATAAGCAGGTAACTGCAGTACTATTTTTAACACAATATTCAAAGAAACAATAAACAGAAAAAATAAAATTCAGTACTATCTTATAACACTGCAAGTTTGTACTTATCTCAGCTTTTAATAAGGTTGATGTAGGGTATGCAAAAGTGAACCAAACAGCTCCGGTATGCAACTATTCAGCAGAAATAAAATCAGAAATAAGGGACTAAGTCTTTAAGGCACAGAGAATCCCTCTAGGCTAAGACTTCTAGACTTAATAATAATGAAGTGAGATGAAAAAGCTAACTGCAGACATGGAGAGACAGAGAGAGCTTCTAATTTTCAGTAAAAGTATAAATAAGCAGATAAATGCAGTACTATTTTAACACAATATTCAATGAAACAATAAAAAGAAAAAAGAAAATTCAGTACTATCTTATAACACTGCAAGTTTCTACTTATCTCAGCTTGTGATAAAGCTGATGTAGGGTATGAAAATGCTAACCAAGCAGTATGCAACTATTCAGCAGAAATAATTTCGGAGATAAGGGACTAAGACTTTAAGGTACAGAGAATCCCTCTCGACTAAGACTTCTACAGGGAAAAACAATGAAGTTAGATGAATAAACTAACTGCAGACAGGGAGAGACAGAGAGAGAGCTTCCAATTTTCAGTAAACAAATAAATAAGCAGATAGGTAGTATTATTTTTAACACAATATTCAACAAAACCATAAACAAAAAAAATTAAATTCAGTACTATCTTATAACACTGCAAGTTTGTACTTATCTCAGCTTGCAATAAAGTTGTTGTAGGGTATGCAAAAGCTAACCAAACAGCTCCAGTGTGCAACTATTCAGCAGAAATAAATTCAGAGATAGGGGACTAAGACTTTAAGGTGCAAAGAATCCCTCTAGGCTAATACTTCTACACTGAATAACAATGAAGTGAGATGAATAAACTAACTGCAGACATGGAGAGACAGAGAGAGAGCTTCTAATTTTCAGTAAACAAATAAGCAGATAAATGCATTACTATTTTTAACACAATATTAAATGAAACAATAAACAGAATAAATAAAATTGCATACTGTCTGATAACTCTGCAAGTTTGTACTTATCTCAACTTGTAATAAAGTTGATGTAGGGTATGCAAAGTCTAAGTAAACAGCTGCAGTACGCAACTATGCAGCAGAAATAAATTCAGAGATAGGGGACTAAGACTTTAAGTTGCAAAGAATCCCTCTAGGCTAATACTTCTACACTGAATAACAATGAAGTGAGATGACAAACTAACTGCAGACAGGGAGAGACAGAGAGAGAGAGCTTCCACTTTTCAATAAACAAATAAATAAGCAGATGAATGCAGTACTATTTTTAACACAATATTCAATGAAACAATAAACATAAAAATTAAAATTCAGTACTATCTTATAACACAGCAGGTTTGTACTTATCTCAGCTTCTAATAAAGTTGTTGTAGGGTATGCAAAAGCTGACCAAACAGCTCCAGTATGCAACTATTCAGCAGAAATAATTTCAGAGACAAAGGACTAAGACTTTAAGGCACAAATAATCCCACTTGGCTAAGACTTCTACACAGAATAACAATGAAGTGAGATGAACAAACTAACTGCCAACAGGGAGAGACAGAGAGAGAGAGAGAGAGAGAGAGAGAGAGAGCTTCCAATTTTCAGTAAACAAATAAATAAGCAGATAAATGCAGTACTATTTTTAACAAAATATTCAACAAAATAATAAACAAATAAAATTCAATACTATCTTATCACACTGCAAGTTTGTACTTATCACAGCTCGTAATAAAGCTGATGTAGGGTATGCAAAGGCTAACTAAAGAGCTCCAGTATGCAATTATGCAGCAGAAGTAATTTCAGAGATAAGGGAATAAGACTAACACTAACACTAAGACAAATAAATAAGCAGATAACTGCAGTACTGTTTTTAACAAAATATTCAAAGAAACAATAAACAGAAAAAATAAAATTCAGTACTATCTTATAACACTGCAAGTTTGTACTCATCTCAGCTTGTAATAAAGTTTATGTAGGTTATGCAAAAGCGAACCAAGCAGCTCTAGTATGCAAATATTCAGCAGAAATAATATCAGAAATAAGGGACTAAGACTTTAAGGCACAGAGAATCCCTCTAGGCTAAGACTTCTACACTGAATAATAATGAAGTGAGATGAATAAGTAAATTAAAATTCAGTGCTATCTTATAACACAGCATGTTTGTACTTATCTCAGCTTCTAAGAAAGTTGTTGTAGGGTATGCAAAAGCTAACCAAACAGCTCCAGTATGCAACTATTCAGCAGAAATAACTTCAGAGATAAGGGACTAAGACTTTACGGCGCCAAGAATCGCTCTAGTCTAATACTTCTACACTGAATAACAAAGAAGTGAGATGAATAAACTAACTGCAGACATGGAGAGAGAGAGAGATCTTCCAATTTTCAGTAAACAAATAAATAAGCAGATAAATGCAGTACTATTTTAACACAATATTCAATGAAACAATAACAAGAAAAAAGAAAATTCAGTACTATCTTATACCACTGCAGGTTTGCACTTATTTCAGCATGTAATAAATTTGATGTAGGGTATGCAAAAGCTAACCAAACAGCTCCAGTATGTAACTATTCAGCAGAAATAGTTTCAGAGATAAGGCACTAAAACTTTAAGGCACAGAGAATCTCTCTTGGCTAAGACTTTGAAACTGAATAACAATGAAGTGAGATGAATAAACTAAATGCAGACAGGGAGTGACAGAGCGAGCGCTTCCAATTTTCAGTAAAATAAATAAGCAGGTAAATGCAGTACTGTTTTAAACACAATATTCATATAACAATTAACAGAAAAAAAACATTCTATACCATCTTATAACACTGCAGGTTTGTACTTATCTCAGCTTGTAATAAAGTTGATGTAGGGCATGCAAAAGCTAACCAAACAAGTCCAGTATGCAACTATTCAGCAGAAATAATTTCAGAGACAAGGGACTAAGACTTTAAGGCACAAAGAATCCCTCTTGGCTAAGACTTCTAAACAGAATAACAATGAAGTGAGATGAACAAACTGCCAACAGTGAGAAACAGAGAGAGAGAGAGAGCATCCAATTTTCAGTAAACAAATAAATAAGCAGATAAATGCAGTACTATTTTTAACACAATATTCAACAAAATAATAAACAAATAAAATTCAATACTATCTTATCACACTGCAAGTTTGTACTTATCACAGCTTGTAATAAAGCTGATGTAGGGTATGCAAAAGCTAACCAAACAGCTCCAGTATGTAACTATTCAGCAGAAATAATTTCAGAGATAAGGCACTAAAACTTTAAGGCACAGAGAATCCCTCTTGACTAAGACTTCTAAACAGAAAAACAATGAAGTGAGATGAATAAACTAAATGCAAACAGGGAGTGACAGAGCGAGTGCTTCCAATTTTCAGTAAACAAATAAGTAAGCAGGTAAATGCAGTACCGTTTTAAACACAATATTCATATAACAATTAGAAAAAAAAACATTCAATACTATCTTATAACACTGCAGGTTTGTACTTATCTCAGCTTGTAATAAAGTTGATGTAGGGCATGCAAAAGCTAACCAAACAAGTCCAGTATGCAACTATTCAGCAGAAATAACTTCAGAGACAAGGGACTAAGACTTTAAGGCACAAAGAATCCCACTTGGCTAAGACTTCTACACAGAATAACAATGAAGTGAGATGAACAAACTAACTGCCAACAGGGAGAGACAGAGAGAGAGAGAGAGAGAGAGCTTCCAATTTTCAGAAAAGTACTATTTTTAATACAAATAAATAATCAATAAATAATAAGAAAAAAATAAAAATCATTATTTATTTTCAACACAATCAAGTCTGTACTATCTCTCTGGTAATAAAATTGATGAAGAGTACGCAAAAGCCAACCAACAAGCTCCATTATGCAACTAGTCAGCAGAAATAATTTTAGAGATAAGGCACTATGACTTTAAGGACTAGAGAGACTCCATCTCTAAATCAAGAATTCTACACCGAATAAAAATGAAGTGAGATGAATAAACTAACTGCAGACAGGGAGAGACAGAGAGAGAGGTTTCAGTTTTCAGTAAACAAATAAATAAGCAGATAACTGCAGTACTATTTTTAATACAATATTCAAAGAAACAATAAACAGAAAAAATAAAATTCAGTACTATCTTATAACACTGCAAGTTTGTACTCATCTCAGCTTGTAATAAAGTTTATGTAGGTTATGCAAAAGCGAACCAAGCAGCTCTAGTATGCAAATATTCAGCAGAAATAATATCAGAAATAAGGGACTAAGACATTAAGGCACAGAGAATCCCTATAGGCTAAGACTTCTACACTGAATAATAATGAAGTGAGATGAATATGCTAACTGCAGACAGGGAAAGACAGAGAGAGAGCTTCTAATTTTCAGTAAACAAATAAATAAGCAGATAAATGCAGTACTATTTTTAACACAATATTCAATGAAACAATAAACAGAAAAGTTAAAATTCAGAACTATCTTATAACACTGCAAGTTTGTACTTCTCTCAGCTTGTAATAAAGTTGTTGTAATGTACCCAAAAGCTAACCAAACAGCTCCAGTATGCAACTATTCAGCAGAAATAATTTCAGAGATAAGAGACTAAGACTTTAAGGTGCAGAGATTCCCTGTAGGCTAAGACTTCTACCCTGAATAACAATTATGTGGGATGAATAAACTAACTGCAGAGAGAAAGAGACAGAGAGAGACCTTCCAATTTTCAGTAAAGAAATAAGCAGATAAATGCAGTACTATTTTAACACAATATTCAATGAAACAATAAACATAATAAATAAAATTCAGTACTATCTTATAACACTGCAAGTTTTGTACTTATCTCAGCTTGTAATGAAGTTGTAGGGTTTGCAAAAGCTAACAAAATAGCTCCAGTATGCAACAATTCAGCAGAAATAATTTCAGAGATGAGGGACTAACACTTTAAGGCACAGAAAATCCCTCTAGGCTAAAACTTCTACACTGAATAACAATGAAGTAAGATGAATAAACTAACTGCAGATGGAGAGACAGAGAGAGAGAGAGCTTCCAATTTTCAGTAAACAAATAAACAAGCAGATAAATGCAGTACTATTTTAACACAATATTCAATGAAACAATAAAAAGAAAAAAAAATTCAGTACTATCTTATAACGCTGCAAGTCTGTACTTATTTCAGCTTGTAATAAAGTTGATGTAGGGTATGCAAAAGCTAACCAAACAGCTGCAGTATGCAACTATTCAGTAGAAATAATTTCAGAGATAAGGGACTAAGACTTTAAGGTGCAGAGAATCCCTGTAGGCTAAGACTTCTACTCTGAATAACAATGATGTGGGATGAATAAACTAACTGCAGAGAGAAAAAGACAGAGAGAGACCTTTCAATTTTCAGTAAAGAAATGAACAGATAAATGCATTACTATTTTAATACAATATTCAATGAAAAAATAAACATAAAAAATAAAATTTAGTACTATCTTATAACACTGCACGTTTTGTACTTATCTCAGCTTGTAATAAAGTTGTAGGGTTTGCAAAGCTAACCAAACAGCTGCAGTATGCAATTATTCAGCAGAAATAATTTCAGAGATAAGGGACTAAGACTTTAAGGTGCACAGAATTCCTCTAGGCTAAAACTTCTACACTGAATAACAATGAAGTAAGATGAATAAACTAACTGCAGATGGAGAGACAGAGAGAGAGAGCTTTTAATTTTCAGTAAACAAATAAACAAGCAGATGAATGCAGTCCTATTTTAACACAATATTCAATGAAACAAACATAAAAATTAAAATTCAGTACTATCTTATAACACAGCAGGTTTGTACTTATCTCAGCTTCTAATAAAGTTGTTGTAGGGTATGCAAAAGCTAACCAAACAGCTCGAGTATGCATCTATTCAGCAGAAATAATTTCAGAGATAAGGGACTAAGACTTTACGGCGCCAAGAATCGCTCTAGTCTAATACTTCTACACTGAATAACAATGAAGTGAGATGAATAAACTAACTGCAGACAGGGAGAGACAGAGAGACAGCTTCCAATTTCCAGCAAACAAATAAATAAGCAGATAAATGCAGTACTATTTTAACACAATATTCAATGAAACAATAACAAGAAAAAAGAAATTTAAGTACTATCTTATACCACTGCAGGTTTTTACTTATCTCAGCATGTAATAAAGTTGATGTAGGGTATGCAAAAGCTAACCAAACAGCTCCAGTATGCAACTATTCAGCAGAAATAATTTCAGAGATAAGACACTAAGACTTTAAGGCACAGAGAAACTCTCTTGGCCAAGACTTCTACAAAGAATAACAATGAAGTGAGATGAATAAACTAACTTCAGACAGGGAGAGACATAGAGAGAGCTTCCAATTTTCAGTAAACAAATAAATAAGCAGATAAATGCAGTACTATTTTTAACACAATATTCAACAAAATAATAAACAAATAAAATTCAATACTATCTTATTACACTGCAAGTTTGTACTTATCTCAGCTTGTAATAAAGTTGATGTAGGGTATGCAAAGGCTAACTAAACAGCTCCAGTATGCAACTATGCAGCAGAAGTAATTTCAGAGATAAGGGACTAAGACTTTAAGGCACAAAGAATCCTTCTAGGCTAAGACTTCTACACTGAATAACAATAATGTGAGATGAATAAACTAACTGCAGACAGAGAGAGACAGAGAGAGAGAGAGATTCCAATTAAACAAATAAATAAGCAGAAAAATACAGTACTATTTTTAATACAATATTCAATGAAACAATAAAAAGAAAAATGAAAATTCAGTACTATCTTATAACACTGCAAGTCTGTGTTTATCTCAGCATGTAATAAAGTTGATGTAGGGTATGCAAAAGTTAACCAAATAGCTCCAGTATGCAACTATTCAGGAGAAATAATTTCAGAGATAAGGGACTAAGACTTTAAGGTGGAGAAAATCCCTGTAGGCTAAGACTTTAAGGCACAAAGAATCCCTCTAGGCTAAGATTTCTACACTGAATAACAATGAAGTGAGATGAATAAACTAACTGCAGACAGGGAGAGACAAAGAGAGAGCTTCCAATTTTCAGTAAACAAATTACTAAGCAGATAAATGCAGTACTATTTTTAACACAATATTCAATGAAACAATAAACAGAAAAATTAAAATTCAGTACTATCTTATAACACTGCAAGTTTGTATTTATCTCAGCTTGTAATAAAGTTGCAGGGTATGCAAAAGCTAACGAAACACCTCCAGTATGCAAATATTCAGCAGAAAGAATTTCAGAGATAAGAGACTAAGACTTTAAGGTGGAGAAAATCCCTGTAGGCTAAGACTTCTACATTGAATAACAATGATGTCAGATGAATAAACTAACTGCAAACAGAAAGAGACAGAGAGAGAGCTTCCACTTTTCAGTAAACAAATATGCAGATAAAAGCAGTGCTATTTTAACACAATATTCAATGAAACAATAAACAGAAAAAAATAAAATTCAGCACTATCTTATAACACTGCAAGTTTGTACTTATCTCAGCTTGTAATAAAGTTGTTGTAGGATATGCAAAAGCTAAGCAAACAGTTCCAGTATGCAACTATTCAGCAGAAATAATTTCAGAGATAAGGGACTAAGACTTTAAGGTGCATAAAATCCTCTAGCCTAAGACTTCTACACTGAATAACAATGATGTGAGAAGAATAAACTAACTGCAGACAGAAATAGATAGAGAGTGAGAGCTTCCACTTTTCAGTAAACAAATAAGCAGATAACTGCAATACTATTTTTAAGACAATATTCAATTAAACAATATCAAGAAAAAAGAAAATTCAGTACTATCTTATACCACTGCAGGTTTGCACTTATTTCAGCATGTAATACATTTGATGTAGGGTATGCAAAAGCTAACCAAACAGCTCCAGTATGTAACTATTCAGCAGAAATAATTTCAGAGATAAGGCACTAAAACTTTAAGGCACAGAGAATCTCTCTTGGCTAAGACTTCTAAACCGAATAACAATGAAGTGAGATGAATAAACTAAATGCAGACAGGGAGTGACAGAGAGTGCGCTTCCAATTTTCAGTAAACAAATAAATAAGCAGGTAAATGCAGTACTGTTTTAAACACAATATTCATATAACAATTAACAGAAAAAAAAACATTCAATACTATCTTATAACACTGCAGGTTTGTACTTATCTCAGCTTGTAATAAAGTTGATGTAGGGCATGCAAAAGCTAACCAAACAAGTCCAGTATGCAACTATTCAGCATAAATAATTTCAGAGACAAGGGACTAAGACTTTAAGGCACAAAGAAACCCTCTTTGCTAAGACTTCTACACAGAATAACAATGAAGTGAGATGAACAAACTGCCAACAGGGAGAGACACAGAGAGAGAGAGAGAGGGACAGCATCCAATTTTCAGTAAACAAATAAATAAGCAGATAAATGCAGTACTATTTTTAACACAATATTCAACAAAATAATAAACAAATAAAATTCAATACTATCTTATCACACTGCAAGTTTGTACTTATCACAGCTAGTGATAAAGCTGATGTAGGGTATGAAAAGACTAACTAAACAGCTCCAGTATGCAACTATGCAGCAGAAGTAATTTCAGAGATAAGGGACTAAGACTTTAAGGCACAAAGAATCCTTCTAGGCTAAGACTTCTACACTGAATAACAATAAAGTGAGATGAATAAACTAACTGCAGACAGGGAGAGACAGAGAGAGAGAGAGATTCCAATTTGAATTAAACAAATAAATAAGCAGAAAAATGCAGTAGTATTTTTAATACAATATTCAATGAAACAATAAAAAGAAAAATGAAAATTCAGTACTATCTTATAGCACTGCAAGTCTGTGTTTATCTCAGCGTGTAATAAAGTTGATGTAGGTTATGCAAAAGTTAACCAAATAGCTCCAGTATGTAACTATTAAGGAGAAATAATTTCAGAGATAAGGGACTAAGACTTTAAGGTACAGATAATCCCTCTAGGCTAAGATTTCTACACTGAATAACAATGAAGTGAGATGAATAAACTAACTACAGACAGGGAGAGACAAAGAGAGAGCTTCCAATTTTCAATAAACAAATTACTAAGCAGATAAATGCAGCACTACTTTAAACACAATATTCAATGAAACAAATAAAACGAAAAATTAAAATTCAGTACTATCTTATAACACTGCAAGTTTATATTTATCTCAGCTTGTAATAAAGTTATAGGGTATTCAAAAGCTAACCAAACACCTCCAGCATGCAAATATTCGGCAGAAAAAAATTCAGAGATAAGGGACTAAGACTTTAAGGCACAGAGAACCCCTCTAGGCTAAGACTTCTACACCGAATAACAATGAAGTGAGATGAATATACTAACTGCAGACAGGGAAAGACAGAGAGAGAGCTTCCAATTTTCAGTAAACAAATAAATACGCAGATAAATGCAGTACTATTTTAATACAATATTCAACGAAACAATAAACAGAAAAAATAAAATTCAGAACTATCTTATCACACTGCAAGTTTGTACTTATCTCAGCTTGTAATAAACTTGATGTAGGGTATGCAAATGCCTACTAAACAGCTCCAGTATGCAAATGTTCAGCAGAAGTAATTTGAGAGATAAGGGACTAAGACTTTAAGGCACAGAGAATCCCTCTAAGCTAACAATTGTACACCGAATAAAAATGAAGTGAGATGAATAAACTAACTGCAGACAGGGAGAGACAGAGAGAGAGCTTTCGGTTTTCAGTAAACAAAAAAATAAGCAGATAACTGCAGTTCTATTTTTAACACAATATTCAAAGAAACAATAAACAGAAAAAATAAAATTCAGCACTATCTTATAACACTGCAAGTTTGTACTCATCTCAGCTTGTAATAAACTTTATGTAGGGTATGCAAAAGCGAACCAAACAGCTCTAGTATGCAATTATTCAGCAGAAATAATATCAGAAATAAGGGACTAAGACTTTAAGGCATTGAGAATCCTTCTAGGCTAAGACTTCTACACTGAATAATAATGAAGTGAGATGAATAAGCTAACTGCAGACAGGGAGAGGCAAAGAGGGAGCTTCTAATTTTCAGTAAACAAATAAATAAGCAGATAAATGCAGTACTATTTTAACACAATATTCAATGAAACAATAAACAGAAAAGTTAAAATTCAGAACTATTTTATAACACTGCAAGTTTGTACTTCTCTCAGCTTGTAATAAAGTTGTTGTAATGTACGCAAAAGCTAACCAAACAGCTCCAGTATGCAACTATTCAGCAGAAATAATTTCAAAGATAAGAGACTAAGACTTTAAGGTGCAGAGATTCCCTGTAAGCTAAGATTTCTACCTTGAAAAACAATGATGTGGGATGAATAAACTAAATGCAGAGAGGAAGAGACAGAGAGAGACCTTCCAATTTTCAGTAAACAAATGAGCAGATAAATGCAGTACTATTTTAAAACAATATTCAATGAAACAATAAACATAAAAAATAAAATTCAGTACTATCTTATAACACTGCAAGTTTTGTACTTATCTCAGCTTGTAATGCACTTCTGTGGATCACTAGTGATATCTGCATTGCTTACTGTATTCATTTCCTTGTTTCACTTGAAAGAAAGTTACTGTTTGTCATTTTTGCATTTAAGTTACCTGTAACACATTGCACTTAAGTTACCTGGCACTTGCTCACTAAAGCAATTATATAAGTCAGCACTAAAAATTAAAAGCACTACACCCTCACTCCCCACTGGCCCTTGTTTTCAATTATAAAGGAATTCCCAATATTATTCTAGCATGTCCAAAGGTCAGTTGTCAATCTCCTCTCCGGTCCAGCTGGTGAATCTGGGAATCTTGAGGCAATGCTACAACTGCCTCATGTACACAGACAACCCTCTCCTCCTCCCAACAAATTCCAACACATGTGAGAGATGCAACCATATAGCCAAACTGGAGGCTAAGCTCTATCAACTCAGTACTGGCATAACCAGTCAGGAGGAGAAGGAAACCACACTCACTACAATTCCAGTCTCACATAGACCTACCATGACAGCAAACCAAACACATAATCACACAAAAACATACTCGGAGGCTCTAAATAAAGATCTGCCTAAGCAGCAGAGACCTCCAAAGCAGACACCCAAGCAACCACTACCCCAAAACAAAACACGTGCAACACATATCTCACAAAGCCAGTGTGCCGAACAGTCACAGCCTTTAAGACTAAACAACACACCTGATACACTTGTAATAGGTGACTCTATCGTCAGGCACACTGACGTCCCGTACACCAGGCTGAACAAGGAGAGGGTCACGGTGAGCAGCCTGTCGGGCGCTAGGATCCGCCACATAACACAAGCACTCAGGTCACTCCAAGGCAAGTACAAATATGACTCAGTCATTGTCCATGCTTGTGTAAATGACCTGAGACGTACCTCCCTGGACTACATGAAAAGAGACATAGAGGAGCTCTCTGAGCATGTAGCCCAGGCAGGTATGACCCTGACCTTGAGTAGCATCTTACCCTCACCAAGAATGATGCCACAATATGAAGACCAGATGATCAACTTCAACAATTGGCTTAAGTACTGATGTCATTCAATGGGGATCCAATGCCTGTCAGCTTGGGATGATATGCTCGACAAGCCACGATGCTTCACTAGGGATGGCTTGCACCTGTCACCCCTGGGCTTTAGGATATTGGCAAAGGCTCTTACTACCCCCATAGTGCCTTTTTTAGGCAAGGCTCAAAAGACAAACCCACCTCCATAGGTATCACAAGGGATAAGAAACTAAGAGTAATGCTACTCGCCAGAAGTCTGAACCTCAAGATGCACACACTCGAAACTCTCCTTAGCATGGAGAACATCGATATCTGTGCAGTAACAGAAACCTGGTTCAGGGCTCCAGAGAGCACCCCAGCACTACCAGGTTATACCTCATACCATGCTTTTTGGCCCCAAAACTTGGACCAAACCACAAAAGGAGGGGGAGTATCGATATTCATCAAAGATACCCACACCTCCAGGTTGGTGGCAAATCACGAAGCTTCAGAGACTATCCATGTGCAACTAACAGTGGGTAAAACTGCCTTCCAGTTTATAGCCTGCTACAGACCACCCTCCCAAACCCAGGAACTCCACTCGGTCTTCATGAGAACACTGGAAAATATGAAGGTCTCTCCAAACACCATTATATTGGGTGACTTCAACTACCCAAACATAGACTGGGAGCATTACTCTAGCTCCAACACCCTAGCCCAAAGGTTCCTAGAATTTATAAACTCAAATGCCATGGAACAACTTGTTACCACTCCCACAAGAGGGGAAAACATACTGGACCTGATCATCACCAACATGGGGACTCTATGCTCCAGACCAGAAGTGTATCCCTCACTGGTAAGATCAGACCATAAACTAATCTCACTGGATATTCACATCCCGACCCCACCCCTGCCCAGAAAACCACAGTGAAAAACTTCTCTAAAGCAAATTTCACACTCCTCAAAACTGAGGTGGAATCCTTCAAAGCCCCCGGGAATGTGGAAAATATGGCTCAGACCGCAGAATCCTTTATAAACGCATTCTATGAACACCTTCAGGAATGCATGGATCATGCGATCCCTAATAAAACCAAGACCCAATCCTCCAAAGGCAGACGTCCTGTCTGGTGGACCCCAGCCATAAACAAACTACACAATAGAAGGAGGAAGCTACTAAATGATAGAGCAAAATCCCAAAAAGGGAAGGCATCACTGATCAGTATTAGCAAAAAAACTATGGGCACTCATAAAATTGTCTAAGGCCAGCTTCGAGAGAAAAATTGCACAGGACACTAAGGATAATCACAAGTCTTTCTTTAGTTATGTTAGTCACCTGGGTTGTAATTCCCAGATATGCTCAGAATTAGTCCAAAATGACAAAAAATACACCAAACCCACAGACATTGCCAACATCCTAGCTGACAGGTTCAGCGCAAACCCCCCCCCACCAAAAGGGCAAATATCTATCCCAGCAGAGTGCTGCACCCCTGACATCTCAGATGCTCAGGTAAGAGCCGCCCTCTCCAAAGCAAAAAACACAGCATCAATGGAACCAGATGGTGTCCCGGGCTGCGTCCTACATGAACTCTAAGAAGAGCTAAACCCAAACATAAAACTACTGTTCAATGTCAGCCTTACTACAGGATATGTGCCCAAAGAGTGGCGTACAGCAACAGTGGTCCCTCTCCATAAAGGTGGTGCCTCAATGGATCCTGGAAACTATCGCCCCATAAGCCTGACTAGCTTGGTCTGCAAAGCTATGTAAAGGATCATCATGGACCTCATAAATAAAGATATTGGGGACCTACAGACACTGGATCCTACCCAGTTCGGCTTTGTTAAGGGCAGATCCTGCCTCTTAAACTTGGTTGATTTCTTTGAAACAGTCACCAAGGCCATTGACGAGGGGAAGGTGGTCCACACAGCCTACCTGGACCTCGAAAAAGCCTTCGAAACAATACCCCACTCGGGCATTATAGATAAGCTCACCAGCTTAAATATAAACCCCTATGTCACTAGATGGATTGCAAACTGGCTCAAGGACAGAACCCACATGGTTAGAATTGCTGGAGCCATGTCAGACTCCAAACCAGTTACAAGTGGTGTCCCACAAGGCTCAGTCCTGGGACCTCTCTTGTTCGGTATATATTTCTCGGAGGTACAGGCCAACACGGAAGGACTGTGGCTGACCAAGTTCGCAGATGACTGCAAACTGGGCGCCATAATCGACTCTCCAGCCGACACAAGCATCCTCCAAAAGGACCTCATAGAAACAGACAACTGGTGCCAGAGCCATGGCCTCAAGCTAAATGCCAAAAAGTGTATAGTCATCCCCTTTGGCAAAAACAAAGTGCCCACAAATTACCACATAGGTGGTAATCCATTAAGTACAGAAGAAGTAATTAGGGACCTGGGGACCCAAGCTGATAGCAATCTTTCATTTGACAACCACATGGCCAAAGTGGTTAGAAAAACATTTTATATAGCCCACCTAATCATGAAGGGATTCACATCTAGATCAGGGGAGGTCATTGTGCCTCTTTACTCATCCCTCATCAGGCCCATAATTGAGTACAATGCCCCTTTTGGGATGTACCTTACCAGACACCTGCAGCAACTGGAAAGTCGCCAAAAGTACCTCACCAAGAGGATCAAAGGGCTCAAACAGATGCCATATGCTGCCCGGTTAAAGAAACTCCAGCTCTACTCAGTAGCATACCGCCTGTTCAGAGGCGATCTGTGCCTGACGTATAAAACCATGTCCAACCCGGAATTAATGGACATGCTGCACCTCAAAAAATCCAAATCCCATTGAGCTACGCGCTCGAGAGACTTGAACCTCAGCACTGAAATAAACAGGACATGCTGGAGGGACAGATTCATAACCCAGAGGCTCTCTTCACTCTGAAATAAAATCCCAGTCCAGGTTAGGCAGAGTCCCTCATTGACTCTCTTCAAGAGGAATCTTGATGAGTGGATGGGAGATCGTAGGTTTACCCCAGGTATCACTTCTGTGTCACTGTTAGACAAAGGCACAGTATACTAACCTCGAAAAAGGGCATAGCAAAATAAATTTAAATGGGTGGTGAAAGCCAAACACATTCTGGCTAGGCATATAAATGCCCTAGGGCAGATAGCCTAGTATAAACCTATGAACCTAAAAAGTTGTTGGGTTTGCAAAAGCTAATCAAACAGCTCCAGTATGCAACAATTCAGCAGAAATAATTTCAGAGATAAGAGACTCAGACTTTAAGGCACAGAAAATCCCTCTAGGCTAAAACTTCTACACTGAATAACAATGAAGTAAGATGAATAAACTAACTGCAGATGGAGAGACAGAGAGAGAGCTTCCAATTTTCAGTAAACAAATAAACAAGCAGATAAATGCAGTACTATTTTAACACAATATTCAATGAAACCATAAAAAGAAAAAAGAAAATTCAGTACTATCTTATAAGGCTGCAAGTCTGTTCTTATTTCAGCTTGTGATAAAGTTGATGTAGGGTATGCAAAATCTAACCAAACAGCTCCAGTATTCAGCTATTCAGCAGAAATAATTTCAGAGATAAGGGACTAACACTTTAAGGTGCAAAGAATCCCTCTAGGGTTAAACATCTACACTGAATAAAAATTAAGTGAGATGAATAAACTAACTGTAGACAGGGAGAGACAGAGAGAGAGAGCTTCCAATTTTCAGTAAAAAATAAATAAGCAGATAAATGCAGTACTATTTTTAACACAATATTCAATGAAACAATAAACAGAAAAAATAAAATTTTGTACTATCTGATAACTATGCTAGTTTGTACTTATCTCAACTTGTAATAAAGTTGATGTAGGGTATGCAAAGTCTAAGTAAACAGCTCTAGTATGCAACTATGCAGCAGAAGTAATTTCAAAGACAAGGGACTAAGATGTTAAGGCACATATAATGCCTCTCGGCTAAGACTTCTACACCAAATAACAATGAAGTGAGATGAGAAACTAACTGCAGACAGGGAGAGACAGAGAGAGAGAGAGCTTCCACTTTTCAGTAAACAAATAAATAAGCAGATGAATGCAGTACTATTTTTAACACAATATTCAATGAAACAATAAACATAAAAATTAAAATTCAGTACTATCTTATAACACAGCAGGTTTGTACTTATCTCAGCTTGTAATAAAGTTGTTGTAGGGTATGCAAAAGCTAACCAAACAGCTCCAGTATGCAACTATTCAGCAGAAATAATTTCAGAGATAAGGGACTAAGATTTTACGATGCCAAGAATTGCTCTAGTCTAATACTTCCACACTGAATAAAAGTGAAGTGCGATGAATAAACTAACTGCAGACAGGGAGAGACAGAGACAGAGCTTCCAATTTTCAGTAAACAAATAAATAAGCAGATAAATGCAGTACTATTTTAACCCAATCTTCAATGAAACAATAAAAAGAAAAAAGAAAATTCAGCACTATCTTATACCACTGCAGGTTTGCATGTATTTCAGCATGTAATAAAGTTGATGTAGGGTATGCAAAAGCTAACCAAACAGCTCCAGTATGTAATTATTCAGCAGCAATAATTTCAGAGATAAGGCACTAAAACTTTAAGGCACAGAGAATCTCTCTTGGCTATGACTTCTAAACCTAATAAAAATGAAGTTGGGAGGGTGGCCTAATGGTTAAGGTGTTTGCGTTACAAGCACAAGGTGCAGGGTTTGAATCTCACAAGGTATAATTGTCTAAGCTTAAAATGGCTTGCAAGGGCAGCTAACTTAGTACTAATCTATGAATCTATAAATAAGTGAGATGAATAAATTAAATGCAGACAGGGAGAGACAGAGAGAGAGAGCGATTCCAATTTTCAGTAAACAAATAAATAAGCAAATAAATGCAGAACTATTTTAACACAATATTCAATGAAACAATAAAAAAAATTAAATTCAGTGCTAGCTTATCACACCTCAAGTTTGTACTTATCTCAGCTTGCAATAAAGCTGATGTAGGGTATACAAAAGCTAACCAAACAGCTCCAGTATGCAACTATTCAGCAGAAATAATTTCCGAGATAAGGGACTAAGTATTTAAGGCACAGAGAATCTTTCCAGTCTAAGACTTCTACCTCATATAACAATAAAGTGAGATGAATAAACTAACTGCAGACATGGAGAGACAGAGAGAGAGCTTCCAATTTTCAGTAAACAAATAAGCAGATAAATGCAGGAATATTTTAACACAATATTCAATGAAACAAGAAACATAAAAAATATAATTCAGTACTATCTTATAACACTGCATGTTTTGCACTTATCTCAACTTGTAATGATGTTGTACGGTATACAAAAGCTAACCAAACAGGTCCAGTATGCAACTATTCAGCAGAAGCAATTTCAGAGAAAAGGGACTAAGACTTTAAGGTGCAAAGAATCCCTCTAGGCTAATATGTCTACACTGAATAACAATGAAGTGAGATGAATAAACTAACTGCAGACAGGGAGAGACAGAGAGAGAGCTTCCAATTTTCAATAAACAAATAAGCAGATAAATGCAGGAATATTTTAACACAATATTCAATGAAACAAGAAACATAAAAAATATAATTCAGTACTATCTTATAACACTGAATGTTTTGTACTTATCTCAACTTGTAATAATGTTGTAGGGTATACAAAAGCTAACCAAACAGGTCCAGTATGCAACTATTCAGCAGAAATAATTTCAGAGATAAGGGACTAAGACTTTAAGGTGCAAAGAATCCCTCTAGGCTAATACTTCTACACTGAATAACAATGAAGTGAGATGAATAAACTAACTGCAGACAGGGAGAGACAGAGAGAGAGCTTCCAATTTTCAGTAAACAAATAAATAAGCATATAAATACAGTACTATTTTAACACAATAGTCAATGAAACAATAAAAATAAAAAAGAAAATTCAGTACTATCTTATAGCACTGCAAGTCTATACTTATCTCAGCTTGTAATAAAGTTGATGTAGGGTATCCAAAAATCTAACCAAACAAGTCCAGTGTGCAACTATTCAGCAGAAATAATTTCAGAGACAAGGGACTAAGACTTTAAGGTACAACGAATCCCTCTTGGCTAAGACTTCTACACAGAATAACAATGAAGTGAGATGAATAATATTCAATGAAACAATAAACAGAAAAAATAAAATTCAGTACTATCTTATAACACTGCAAGTCTGTACTTATCTCAGCTTGTAATAAAGTTGATGTAGGGTATACAAAAGCTAATCAAACAGTTCTAGTGTGCAACTATTCAGCAGAAATTATTTCAGAGATAAGGGCCTAAGACGTTAAGGGACATAGAATTCCTCCAGGTTAAGACTTCTACACTGAATAACAATGAAGTGAGAGAAATAAACTAAATGCAGACAAGGAGAGAGAGACAGAGCTTCCAGTTTTCACTAAACAAATAAGCAGATAAATGCATTAATATTTTAACACAATATTCAATGAAACAATAAACAGAAAAAATAAAATTCAGTACTTTCTTCTAACACTGCAAATTTGTACTTATCTCAGTTTGTAATAAAGTTGATGTAGAGTATGCAAAAGCTACCCAAACAGCTCCAGCATGCAACTATTCAGCAGAAATAATTTCAGAGATAAGGGACTAAGACTTTAAGGCACAGATAATCCCTCTAGGATAAGACTGCTACACTGAATAACAATGAAGTGAGATGAATAAACTAACTGCAGACAGGGAGAGACAGAGAGAGAAAGCTTCCAATTTTCAGTAAACAAATAGATAAGCAGATAAATGCAGTACCATTTTAACACAATATTCAATGAAACAATAAACACAAAAAATAAAATTCAGTACTATCTTATAACTCTGTATGTTTGCACTTATCTCAGCTTGTAATAAGGTTGATGTAGGGTAAGCAAACACTAATGAAAACCGTCCAGTATGCAACTATTCAGCAGAAATAATTTAAGAAATAAGGGACTAAGACTTTAAGGTGTAGAGAATCCCTCTAGACTAAGACTTCTACACTGAATAAAAATGATATGGGATGAACAACTAACTGTAGACAGGGAGAGACAGACAGAGAGCTTATAATTTTCAGTAAACAAATAAATAAGCAGGTAAATGCAGTACTGTTTTTAACACAATATTCAATTAACAACAGAAAAAATAAAATTCAATATTATCTTATAACACTGCTGGTTTGTACTTATCTCAGCATGTAATAAAGTTGATGTAGGGTATGCAAAAGCTAACCAAACAGCTCCACTATGAAACTATTCAGCAGATATAATTTCAGAGATAAGGCACTAAAACTTTAAGGCACAGAGAATCCCTCTTAGTTATGACTTCTAAACTGAATAACAATGAAGTGAGATGAATAAACTAAATGCAGACAGGGAGAGACAGAGAGAGAGAGAGAGCTTCCAATTTTCAGTAAACAAATAAATAAGCAGGTAAATGCACTATTTTTAACACAATATACTATGAAACAAACAGAAAAAATAAAATGCAGGACTATCTTATGACGCTGCAAGTCTGTACTTATCTCAGCTTGTAATAAAGTTGATGTAGGGTATGGAAAAGTAACCAAACAAGTCCAGTATGCAACTATTCAGCAGAAATAATTTCAGAGACATGGGACTAAGACTTTAAAGCACAAATAATCCCTCTTGGCTAAGACTTCTACACAGAATAATAATGAAGTGAGATGAACAAACTAACTGCCAACAGGGAGAGACAGAGAGAGAGAGAGAGCTTCCAATTTTCAGTAAACAAATAAATAAGCAAATAAATGCAGTACTATTTTAACACAATATTCAACAAATTCAGTACTATCTTATCACACTGCAAGTTTGTACTTATCACAGCTCATAATAAAGCTGATGTAGGGTATGCAAAGGCTAACTAAACAGCTCCAGTATGCAACTATGCAGCAGAAGTAATTTCAGAGATAAGGGACTAAGACTTTAAGGCACAAAGAATCTTTCTAGGCTAAAACTTCTACATTGAATAACAATGAAGTGAGATGAATAAACTAACTGCAGACAGGGAGAGACAGAGAGAGAGAGCTTCCAATTTGAAGTAAACAAATAAATAAGCAGAAAAATGCAGTACTATTTTTAATACAATATTCAATGAAACAATAAAAAGAAAAAAGAAAATTCAGTACTATCTTATAAAACTGCAAGTCTGTGCTTACCTCAGCATGTAATAAAGTTGATGTAGGGTATGCAAAAGTTAAACAAATAGCTCCAGTATGCAATTATGCAGCAGAAGTAATTTCAGAGATAAGGGACTAAGACTTTAAGGTTCAAAGAATCCGTCTAGGATAAGACTTCTACACTGAATAACAATGAAGTGAGATGAATAAACTAACTGCAGACAGGAAGAGACAGAGAGAGAGAGAGAGCTTACAGTTTCCAGTAAACAAATTAACAGATAAATGCAGTACTATTTTTAATACAATATTCAATAGTCAATGAAACAATAAACAGAAAAAATAAATTTCAGTACTAAATTATAACACTGCAAGTCTGTACTTATCTCAGTGTGTAATAAAGTTGATGTAGGGTATGCAAAAGCTAATCAAAAAGCTCCAGTATGCAACTATTCAGCAGAAATAATTTCAGAGATAAGGCACTAAGACTTTAAGGCACAGAGAATCCTTCTAGTCTAAGACTTCTACATCAAATAACAATGAAGTGAGATGAATAAACTAACTGCAGACATGGAGAGACAGAGAGAGAGAGAGAGAGAGAGAGAGAGAGAGAGAGAGCTTCCACTTTTCAGTAAACAAATAAATAAGCAAATAAATGCAGTACAATTTTTAGCACAATTATCAATTAAACAATAAGCAGAAAAAAATAAAATTCTGTGCTATCTTATAACACTGCAAGTTTGTACTTATCTCAGCTTGTAATAAAGTTGTTGCAGGGTATGCAAAAGCTAACCAAACAGCTCCAGTATGCAAATATTCAGCAGAAAAAAATTCAGACATAAGGGACTAAGACTTTAAGGCAGAGAGAATCCCTGTAAGCTAAAATTTCTACACTGAATAACAATGAAGTGAGATGAATAAACTAACTGCAGATGGAGAGACAGAGAGAGACTTCCAGTTTTCAGTAAACAAATAAATTAGATAAATGCAGTACTATTTTAACACAATGTTCAATGAAACAATAAAATGAAAAAATGAAATTCAGTACTATCTTATAACACTGCAAGTCTAAACTTAGCTTGCAATAAAGTTGAAGTTGGGTATGCAAAAGCTAACCAAACAGCTCCAGTATGCAATTCTTCTGCAGAAATACTTTCAAAGATAAGAAACTAAGACTTTAAGGCACAGAGATAACCTCTATACTAAGACTTCTACACTGAATAACAATGAAGTGAGATGAATAAACTAACTGCAGACAGGGAGAGACAGAGAGAGCTTCCAATTTTCAGTAAACAAATAAGCAGATCAATGCAGTACTATTTTTAACACAATATTCAATGAAACAATAAACAGAAAAAATAAATTTCAGTACTATCTTATAACTCTCTATGTTTGTACTTATTTCCGCTTGTAATAAGGTTGATGTAGGGTATGCAAAGGCTAACAAAACACCTCTAGCATGCAATTATGCAGCAGAAATAATTTCAGAGATAAGGGACTAAGACTTTAAGGCACAGAAAATCCCTCTTGGGTAAGACTTCTACACCAAATAACAATGAAGTGAGATGAATACACTAACTGCAGACAGGGAGAGAGAGAGAGAGAGCTTCCAATTTTTAGTAAACAAATAAATAAACAGGTAAATGCAGTACTATGTTTTACATAATATTCAATGAAACAATAAACAGAAAACAGAAAATTCAGTACTATCTTATAACACTGCAAGTCTGTACTTATATCAGCTTGTAATAAAGTTGATGTAGGGTATGCAAAAGCTAACCAAACAGTTCTAGCATGCAACTATTCAGCAGAAATTATTTCAGAGATAAGGGCCTAAGACTTTAAGGGACATAGAATTCCTCCAGGCTAAGACTTCTACACCAAATAACAATGAAGTGAGAGGAATAAACTAACTGCAGACAAGGAGAGAGAGAGAGACACCTTCCAGTTTTCAGTAAACAAATAAGCAGATAAATGCATTAATATTTTAATGCAATATTCAATGAAACAATATACAAAAAAAATAAAATTCAGTATTTTCTTCTAACACTGCAAATTTGTACTTATCTCAGTTTGTAATAAAGTTGATGTAGGGTATGCAAAAGATACCCAAACAGTTCCAGTATGCACCTATTCAGCAGAAATAATTTCAGAGATAAGGGACTAAGACTTTAAGGCACAGAGAATCCCTGTAGGATAAGACTGCTACACTGAATAACAATGAAGTGAGATGAATAAACTGCAGACAGGGAGAGACAGAGAGAAAAAGCTTCCAATTTTCAGTAAACAAATGGATAAGCAGATAAATGCAGTACCATTTTTAACACAAAATTCAATGAAACAGAAAAAATAAAATTCAGTACTATCTTATAACTCTGTATGTTTGTACTTATCTCAGCTTGTAATAAGGTTGATGTAGGGTAAGCAAACACTAATGAAAAACCTCCAGTATGCAACTATTCAGCAGATATAATTTAAGAGATAAGGGACTAAGACTTTAAGGTGCAGAGAATCCCTCTAGACTAAAACTTCTACACTGAATAAAAATTATGTGTGATGAATAACTAACTGCAGACAGGGAGAGACAGAGAAAGAGCTTCCAATTTTCAGTAAACAAATAAATAAGCAAGTAAATGCAGTACTGTTTTAAACACAATATTCATATAACAATTAACAGAAAAAAACATTCAATACTATCTTATAACACTGCAAGTCTGTACTTATCTCAGCTTGTAATAAAGTTGATGTAGGGTATGCAAAAGGTAAACAAACAAGTCCATTATGCAACTATTCAGCAGAAATTATTTCAGAGACAAGGGACTAAGACTTTAAAGCACAAAAAATCCCTCTTGGCTAAGACTTCTACACAGAATAACAATGAAGTGAGATGAACAAACTAACTGCCAACAGGGAGAGACAGAGACAGAGAGAGAGAGCTTCCAATTTTCAGTAAACAAATAAATAAGCAGATAAATGCAGTACTATTTTAACACAATATTCAACGAAACAATAAACACATAAAATTCAGTACTATCTTATCACACTGCAAGTTTGTACTTTTCACAGCTCATAATAAAGCTGATGTAGGGTATGCAAAGGCTAACTAAACAGCTGCAGTATGCAACTATGCGGCAGAAGTAATTTCAGAGATAAAGGACTAAGACTTTAATGCACAAAGAATCCTTCTAGACTAAGACTTCTACACTGAATAACAATGAAGTGAGATGAATAAACTAACTGCAGACAGGGAGAGACAGAGAGAGAGCTTCCAATTTGAAGTAAACAAATAAGTAAGCAGAAAAATGCAGTACTATTTTTAATACAATATTCAATGAAACAATAAAAAGAAAAAATAAAATTCAGTACTATCTTATAACACTGCAAGTCTGTACTTATCTCAGTGTGTAATAAAGTTGATGTAGGGTATGCAAAAGTTAACCAAATAGCTCCAGTATGCAACTATTCAGGAGAAATAATTTCAGAGATAAGGGACTAAGACTTTAAGGCACAGAGAATCCCTCTAGGCTAAGACTTCTACAATGAATAACAATGAAGTGAGATGAATAAACTAACTGCAGACAGGGAGAGACAAAGAGAGAGCTTCCAATTTTCAGTAAACAAATTACTAAGCAGATAAATGCAGTACTACTTTTAACACAATATTCAATGAAACAAACAGAAAAATTTAAATTCAGTACTATCTTATAATATTGCAAGTTTGTATTTATCTCAGCTTGTAATAAAGTTGTTGTAGGGTATGCAAAAGCTAACCAAACACCTCCAGTATGCAAATATTCAGCAGAAAGAAATTTCAGAGATAAGAGACTAAGTCTTTAAGGTGGAGAAAATCCCTGTAGGCTAAGACTTCTACAGTGAATAACAATGATGTCAGATGAATAAACTAACTGCAGACAGAAAGAGACAGAGAGAGAGAACTTCCAATTTTCAGTAAACAAATATGCAAATAAATGCAGTACTATTTTAACACATTATAACACTGCAAGTCTGAACTTAGCTTGCAATAAAGTTGATGTTGGGTATGCAAAAGCTAACCAAACAGCTCCAGTATGCAATTATTCAGCAGAAATACTTTCAGAGATAAGAAACTAAGACTTTAAGGTACAGAGATACCCTCTATACTAAGACTTCTACACTGAATAACAATGAAGTGAGATGAATAAACTAACTGCAGACAGGGAGAGACAGAGAGACAGCTTCCAATTTTCAGTAAACAAATAAATAAGCAGATAAATGCAGTACTATTTTTAACACAATATTCAATGAAACAATAAACAGAAAAAATAAAATTCAGTACAATCTTAGAACACTGCAAGTTTGTACTTATCTCAGCTTCTAATAAGGTTGATGTAGGGTATGCAAAGGCTAACTAAACACCTCCAGTATGCAACTATTCAGCAGAAATAATTTCAGAGATAAGGCACTAAGACTTTAAGGCACAGAGAATCCCTCTTGGGTAAGATTTCTACACCGAATAACAATGAAGTGAGATGAATAAACTAACTGCAGACAGGGAGAGACAGAGAGAGAGAGCTTCCAATTTTCAGTAAACAAATAAATAAGCAGATAAACGTAGTACTATTTTTAACACAATTCAATTAACAATTAACAGAAAAAATAAAATGCAATACTATCTTATAACACTGCAGGTTTGTACTTATCTCAGCTTGTAATAAAGTTGATGTAGGTTTTGCAAAAGCTAACCAAAGAGCTCCAGTATGCAACTATTCAGCAGAAATAATTTCAGAGGTAAGGGACTAAGACTTTAAAGCACAGAGAACCCCTCTAGGCTAAGACTTCTACACAGAATAACAATGAAATGAGATGAATATATTAACTGCAGACATGGAAAGACAGAGAGAGAGCTTCCTATTTTCAGTAAACAAATAAGCAGATAAACGCAGTACTATTTTAATACAATATTCAGTGAAACAATAAACAGAAAAAATAAAATTCAGTACTATCTTATCACACTGCAAGTTTGTACTTATCTCAGCTTGTAATAAAGTTGATGTAGGGTATGCAAAGGCTAACTAAACAGCTGCAGTATGCAACTATGCAGCAAAAGTAATTTGAGAGATAAGGGACTAAGACTTTAAGGTACAAAGAATCCCTTAAGGCTAAGACTTCTACACTGAATAACAATGAAGTGAGATGAATAAAGTAACTGCAGTCCGGGATAGACAGAGAGAGAGTTTCCAATTTGCAGTAAACTAATCAATAAGCAGATAAATGCAGTACTATTTTTAATACATTATTCAATGAAACAATAAACAGAAAAAATAAAATTCAGTATTATCTTATAACACTGCAAGTCTGTACTTATCTCAGCGTGTAATAAAGTTGATGTGGGGTATGCAACAGCTAAGAAAACAGCTCCAGTATGCAACTATTCAGCAGAAGGAATTTCAGAGATAAGGGACTAAGAATTTAAGGCACAGAGAATCCCTCTAAGCTAAGAATTCTACACTGAATAACAATGAAGTGAGATGAATAAACTAACTGCAGACAGGGAGAGACAGAGAGTTTTCAGTAAACAAATAAATAAGCAGATAAATGCAGTACTATTTTTAACACAATATTCAATGAAACAATAAACAGAAAAAATAAAATTCAGTACTATCTTATAACACTGCAAGTCTGTACTTATCTCAGCGTGTAATAAAGTTGATGTGGGGTATGCAAAAACTAAGAAAACAGCTCCAGTATGCAACTATTCAGCAGAAGGAATTTCAGAGATAAGGGACTAAGTCTTTAAGGCACAGAGAATCCCTCTAAGCTAAGAATTCTACACTGAATAACAATGAAGTGAGATGAATAAACTAACTGCAGACAGGGAGAGACAGAGAGTTTTCAGTAAACAAATAAATAAGCAGATAAATGCAGTACTATTTTTAACACAATATTCAATGAAACAATAAACAGAAAAAATGAAATTCAGTACTATCTTATAACACTGCAGGTTTGTCCTCATCTCAGCTTGTAGTAAAGTTTATGTAGGGTATGCAAAATCGAACCCAGCAGCTCTAGTATGCAACTATTCAGCAAAAATAAGTTCAGAGATAAGAGACTAAGACTTTAAGGTGCAGAGAATCCCTGTAGGCTAAGACTTCTACACTGAATAACAACAATGACATGAGATGAATAAACTAACCTCAGGCAGAAAGAGGAAGAGAGAGCTTCAGATTTTCAGTAAACAAATAAGCAGATAAATGCAGTACTATTTTAACACAATATTCAATGAAACAATAAACATAAAAATATAATTCAGTACTATCTTATAACACTGCATGTTTTGTACTTATCTCAACTTGTAATAATGTTGTAGGGTTTGCAAAAGCTAACCAAACAGCTCCAGTATGCAACACTTCAGCAGAAATAATTTTAGAGATAAGGGACATACCCCCAAATTCATGAAGCTCGGCGCAAGTCCGGCATAAGGCTTGCGCTGGCCGTGCGGCGTAGATGTGGAGTAGTCGCGCCATATGCATATTAATGAAGGCACGCAGCCGCCACAGCCACGTGCATAGGAAATGTGCGCGAGTGCAAGGGGAGTATCGAAGTTGCGCAGGGAGGCGTGTCAATGTCAGCTTTCGAGGAGCAACCTAAACTGCTGAATATTATATTCCGCCAGCAATAGTAATCGTACCTATCAGTGTCCGTGGAGACTGTAACGTATGCAAAGCAGAGTCCCTGCGAACAGAAAATGAAGACTCAAACACAAATGCATGGTAGGGAATAACAGGTCCCTACCCATGAACAAATGACGGGAAAACCGTGTGCCTGTAGTCCAACGTAGTGTTGATAGCTATACCATGTGGAAGTGAAACGTAACAGATGTTAGCGTGCCGCCAGTAGGTACGTCCAGTCCAATGGAGAGGGTCACCAGCCGACCCATAATTTGAGGGAGGGAACATAGCTGTGCAGATGTGTCCATAACAAAATACATGAGGAGAAATGTAGATATAGGTAGTGACCGTATGTCTGAATCATATCCCACAAGCCATGTAACAGTCATATACAAAAGGTATGTCCGTATTTCACATACCAAATGTGATAGGAAATAGCATACGCATGTAAACAAAACAGAAGGAGCATATAAATGAGCCATTACAACACGGACACATGTAGGCCGAAAGGAACAGTATGATCCATACCATCGACCAAGATTACCACCTGTCCCACTTTCCGAGCGACAGTCTCTCTGTGGGCAGATGTGTCCTGACACAAACATGTAAAACTGGCAAATGTCCAGAGAATATAGGACATAATTCCTCCATAGACGTCATGCAATAGTTGCATTAAACATAGGTCACTGGACGTATAATACATAAATGTCATAACAAACAGAATAAGATACCGAAATGCTACAAGAATAAGCTTAGATATAGGCAAGAATTGTAAGTTCTATCTGCCGAACTGACCGTGGGTATGTGTCGGCCTGTAAAATATGCTGTGTTCACCGCAACTGTCACAGTAGGGTTGCCATCCTTACAAATGGCCAAAGTGGGACATGTTTGGTACAGACATCAGACTCTACAGGCCGACACATACCCACGGCCAGTACAAAGGACAGAACATAACTGTATTGCCTACAGAAAAGCATATTCCTGTAGCATTTTAGTTGCTTATCCTGTTTTTCATAACAGTCAGGTATTTCAGATACAGAATTAACTGTTTAATGCAACTATCACATAAAATCTCAGGACATTTGCCATGTTGACAATTACATGTCAGGACACAACTGCCCAAAGAGGAACTGTCCCTCGCAAAGTGGGACAGTTGGTAACCCTATGTCACACTGTGGCCAATTGAAAAGGTGGAAACACAACCGTTGACTGTGGGGAGGCAATGTCCATAACAGTCAGACATGTGTAAGGAATAGCTTGGACATAGGAAAAGGTGCCATTCTACCAATGAGTAGAACAGGCTGGCAAAATCCGGAAGGCAGCTGTATAATCCAAATGTGTATGTGACACAGTAGAATGGGAAGTACCCGGATACACCAACCAAGTAATGAAAGTGAAGTAAGGGTGTGTACCCATGTGCGTGAGGTATAGCATGTGGAAAGCAAACATGGCAGGGTAGTCCACACAACCATAAAGGTACCCGACACATGTAGGGTAGTCAATGTGTAACTGTGGCGGTGCCATGGGCCAACAACCAAAGTAGTGCTCTATGGGGTGTGAGTAATTCGCGTGTGAGGGGTGTGTGTTTAATGGTAAATTCCTCAAAAGCGATACTTGTGTCGTATGCAGAAAAGGTGAACCGGAGGTGTATGAGGGGGCAGTGGGTGAAGTGGAAAGAAACACAACCTAATGTAGAAACAGCTGCAAGACAAGCAGACAGGCCATAGTGTAGAACACAGTCCCACAAACATATGAATATGGAAATATGCGAGACAAATGTATAGATACGGCACCGTCACATACCCACAAATGGGTCCTGATGGAACTGGCCATAACAAACGCAACACACCTGGATGCATAATAGCCTACCCAGCATACCCTCCACAACACACAACTGGCCACCATACCAGAACGTCCACCAAATCCAGCCGTACTTGGTCCACTGGTTTGTTGCAGAAACAGCTACACACAGTGACCCCTACGCATATGTAGTAGGTATTGTCACCCTAGGCAGTGTCAGGATTGCAAACCATGTATCCCCTGCAAGTAAAACCCCCTGCATGTTTTCGTGAAGCCACAAAAATCTTCGATATCTAACTTGTTTTGGTCTTGACCAATTTTTGGGATATCCCTCACGGGATGACCAAATTGTGTAAATAGTAGAATAGGTATGACGACATGATGTCCAATCCAGTAGATATCTGGACACAAGTCAGAATGTGCAGTGGAGGTCCATGACACTGTCCAGCCCTAAGTGGGCATGCATAACCTACCACCCAGGATAAAATACCTTTCCGTGACGCACGTGTCCAGACACGAATAGGAGGGAGAATATAATGCACACATTTGCAAAGTGGAAAACAGCATGAGGGCGAGGAAGACACTACATAAACAGGTCAATCCTGATCAAGTGTGAGGGACACTGACTGTGTGAAGTCGTGACTGACCATACCTGTCAACCTGTGTGAGCAAGATATCTAGACAAAGCCGTGAATATAAGTGAGACAAAGGTCCAAAATCAGGGACAATCTGTAAACATATCTCTTAGAAACATAGAATTTGATAGAATAACAGTTTGCACATTGGCATTAATGTCTGGAGTATGAAGTCTGAAACCCAACTGTCTGTCAGCATGTTCCGACTGCAGTCTTTAATGCTGAGCTACTGCTGTGCCAGAACACAAGAGCGTATTACAGAGGTCCGTGCCATACCACTCAACTGTCCGGATATTCGCAGAATGACTAGGGTCACCACCTGTCCCACTTTGCGAGTAACAATCCCTCTGTAGGCAGTTGTGTCCTGTGAAAAAAATCAAGACATAGCAAATGTCCTGAGAGTTTATTCCCTAATTTACTTCAATAGTCGCATAAAATGGTTATTTTATATATGACTCCTCAATATGTTATGTGAAGTAGCATAAGCAATTCAAATGTTACTAGAATAAGCTATTATATGTACAAAAAAGGTTAAAGTTCAGTACTATCCACGGCTGTAGGTATGTTTTGTCCCGGAAAATCTGACATCTCTACAGAACATGTCCCACTTTGGGCAGTCAAAAAGGTGGTAACCCTAAGAATGACCACAGGTTCGCCCCATAGTGTTGGTGTGTGCCTCCGACAATCTGCACCAGTGTGGTAAATAGCTAAGGATTGACGTCACTAAATAATGAGAAATATCCTGAGTATAAGACTCCACAACCTGCAGAAAAGTCATGCTAATGCAAATCCTAGCATTCTATCAACGTTCTAAGCTTGTAAGAGCAATCATTAAAATGTGTCCCTAATTGTCCCCCCATCGTGTAGGTTTTGCGCAGGTTCGGTGCTCTAAGAGGTTGAGAGGTACATATTTACAGGAACAGCCCTTCACACTTGTGTAATGTACAACTGCATACCTGTAGTCACTTCATGCCCAAAAATAATAATCCCCGTATGACTGTATACAGGTAATAGTCAAATGTGAATGGGAACACCCCTCACCGTGGAGTATGGACTGTAACAACCCCACCCATAATATGTAATGCCAACAGAATAAGCTGCTGACAGGTGCCCAAACACCTGTGTCTATAAACACAGATAAAACTTCAAAATAGGGAGATAATACCTGTCCATATGCTTAGTCTGACATTTGACCTCGGCCAGGGAAGTTCCATTTACTAGGTGGACAAGCCTAAACCCAGATCACTACATGAACACCCTGACAATCAAAGACCTGTATGTGGCTGGACTATATGCCTTGGTGTTCTGCATATCCTCGGAGTGATTAACAATGCAGCTGGAGTCCACAGCAGTAAGCAATAGGGAATGTGTAATATGTAGTACCGCCTTTTTCCCAGCAGGAGAATGGATGCCTGTGTCGTAGGTGAAGCGGTGAGGTGTATGTTGATGTAGTTAAGTACTATGGGTATGCATATCAATGAGGGAGAACACCAATAAAATAGTGGTTCCGGTATCCGGCCAACGTGAATGCAGTCCCGGTTGACCTACGACCACTGCACATATAACTTGAAAGTGTAATGAAAGCGTTCGTGCAGTACACACATTTAAATATGTAAAGGTGAACGTGTGTTTTGCAGTAGTCCGTAAACTGGAATACAGATATGTAACTGTTACGGTCAGAATTATGAAAGTTCACGGAAGCACAATTATCTATGAAACATATGTAAACCACAATAAGGATATGCAAGTGCGCCTGCGCGTGTGTAATCCGCTCACAGAATAGAAAATGAATGGTGTTTTCCACACGTTCTATGTACATGGCTCATACCTGTTAAACCCGTAAAGTACGAAACCGGACAAAGCCATGAGAACAACTGGTACAAATAGGGACAATCCCCAGATATTGCCTAACAAACATAGAAAGTGGATAGAATAACAGGTGTGTCACTAGCATGGATTCACTGAAGGGTATGAAGTCGTAACCTGAAATGTTTGTCATTATTTACCAATGTCAGTCTTTAATGATATGCCACTAACTTGCCAGATAGACACAAGGTTAAGAAAAATGGACCACAAATAGGGACAATCCCCAGATATTGCCTAACAAACATAGAAAGTGGACAGAATAACAGGGGTGTCACAAGCATGAATTCTCCAAAGGGTATGAAGTTGTAACTTGAAATGTTTGTCATTATTTACCAATGTCAGTCTTTAATGCAATGCCACTAACTTGCCAGATAGACACAAGGTTATGAAAAACGGAGCAAAGATAAGAGGCAAAAAGCTGTACATGGAGCGGAAATCAGTACAGTTGAAAGGTATGATATGAAGATATATATATATATATATATATATATATATATATATATATATATGGATTCACTTCAGAAGCTCAAATTTACAAAATCTCAAACTGCAAATAACCGAAACCAAAACATCGAGTTTTGTAAACTCGAACTTCTGAAATGAAACGAAAAAAAAAAAAAAAGACAAACTTTTATGGGGCTTCACCCCCTGCACCCCCCATGGGGGGGTTGTGCCCCCCCACCCCCCTACTTAAATATACCAACTCCAAGATCGCGCTACAGTGGGGATATGGGAAATCTACCGTCTTGCGCTGTATGCGGAAGTGCAAAACAGGAGATTTCTCATTTCCTGTCAACACCACACAAAAATAAACATTACATACACAGAGCGTACAAGAATCCTTGCCTCTGTGTGTATGCAATGTATTAAGGTAAGTAAACTTTTATTTTTCAACACTACACATATTCGATTTACTGAAATCTCGATCATATGGTCTCGACCATACGAAATTCGAGATTTCCGTAATTCGATTATGTGAAGTGTACCCATATACACATATATCCACAGACATAATCCAAAGCAAATTATGAGATGAGAAATGTACAGACATATGTATATATGTACAGATATATATATATATATATATATATATATATATCTTTACACACACGATAAATTAATAGATATATACACAACAAACATATGTCCCTGTACATATAATACATGTACATAAATAGGTCACGGTATCGCTAATATGGATAGACAGACAGACATGCATGAAAGGAGAATACACCGATGGTTTCCATACCATTTCCCAGAAACTACCAGTGTGACAGGGCCTGCAAGTTCTACATGCTAAACATGAATATAGGTGTCCTTTGCAGGACCCCAAAAATTGATCCATATGAAGTGTGAACCGTCACAGATGTTAAAGACGTCACAGCTGCAACTACGATATAGCTGTACATGCAACAGTAGCAGGTGCAAGGGTAATAACACATGGGTCAATTGAATGTATGATGTACGAGCTGATATCTGCAGAGTGGGGAGTGCTCGGAAGTGTCCTCACACGTTATTATCGCTCACATTAAACATGTCGAATGGGTACTGTGGAGGTGTGTCAGGTATGGGAATCATGGGTATGCAGAATTGGGCCAAGGTGTTGGTTGGCAGAGATCTATTAGGTACGCCCCATGGGAGTGATCAATATACCTATGTGGGTATAGCACACGCCTATATTCACCAAAAAGGTGCAACCCATCCACTGGATATTGTGTAAACCATTGTGGGAAGTCGTAGGGACCTATATCAGTGTCATGTAGGCGATTATCAAGTATGGACACGCATACGACCAAGATGGTAACCATACCTGCCAGAATGTCAGAATAAGACAGCTGGACTAAGGCATAGTACACGACAGACAAATAGGGACTATATTAAATATACCTCAGACAAAGTCAGACCGCTGATAAAATAATTGTGTAGTCGGGAATACAAATGTTATGAGAGTTAGTAATCATGAAATAGAAATGTCAGTCATGATTACCTAACCGCACAGTCCGTCATGGCTTGCCAGCAATCTATCAGAAAGGCACATTATCATGACAAATGTAACAGAATCATAGGTCAAACCCCAGGGCATATACCCATAATGTGTACAGGTGAGAGGTATGAAGGTAACCCGTCCTAATGAAATGTACAGAACTAGTGATACTAGGTAGACAGGTGAGAAGAAAGAAGTCAGGACAAATGACAAAACATGTACAATTCATAAGCATGTTTGTCCATAAATGTGAATTACAAAGTATGGCCCGTGAAAGTCAATGTGGAAGGTTAATAGACTCAAACGACATGTGTCCCTCAGGGTGTCATGCAGTGTCACCGATACAGTGTCCAGTCCCCCATACTTGTACATGAGCTCTGACACTGACGGAAAGCGCAAATACCGGCATACACATAAGGTACATGATGGAATAAGTAGTGTGGATAAGCACCTGTTGGCCTGTGTGAGGAATATATCCCAGTGGGTGGGTATGTCCTGCAATAGGAATGTAATGGTAACTGGCCTGTGATGGCGCCATGTATTGTGTGTATTGGCGTAACTGTACGAATGTGCAGATGTATGCCTCATATGTGTGGTGTGTTCCTTTCACAATCTGTACCTGTCTGCCAAATACCTGAGAACTGACGTAATTAAATAATGATAAACATATGTGTTTAAGACCCCAAATCCCTCAGAAAGGTCATACTAATGCAAAACCTATAATACTGTCAACTATCTACATTTGTAAGAGCAATATATAGAATCTGCCCCTATCTGTCCCCCCATCATGTTAGGCTTTGTACAGATGTTTTGCACTAGGAGGTTGATAGGTATGATCAGAAACAGATACATGTCTGAGGAAACAGCATTATCGACTGCAAGATAACTCAGAAGGTATGAAAAGCGCTGCACTAGGAAGTTCATCCGCAGGTATGTGCTGATATGTCAAATGACACAGCAGTCTACAGGAAGTACCTATAGGGTGTCACCATTACTAATGATGACAGTGGGACATACCCACAGCCATGCATACACCACAAATCGACATAGCACACAGCAAAGCCTAGGCCATGATACACAAAGCCTCCGGCGTGTATGGATTGAGTGAGAGTAGAGCAAGGAAAGATGACTGCCAGGCTATTCAACAAACACCTGCAGGGGCATGCAAGAATGCCCATAACACGAACATTGCACGGACAATGTTGGGATTTGCAACATACCCCATTTGTATGTGTAAGCTATGCAAATGATGTAATTATAGGGTTGCCACCTTTCCAAATGCCCAAAGTGTGACATTAGTGCTACAAACATCAGATTTTGCAGGGCAAAACATACCCACGGCCAGTACAAAGGACAGAACTTCAGTGTTTTGCCTGAATAAAAGTTTAGTCTTGTAGCATTTTAGTTCCTTATTCTGTTTCTTATAACATTTAGATGTTTCAGATACAGAATAACTGTTTAATGCAGCTATTACATAAAATATAGAAAATTATTTTGCCCTAAAATCTCAGGACATTTGCCATTTGTTCACATTTTTTGCAGGACATTTGCCATTTGTTCACATTTTTTGCAGGACACAACTGCCCAAAGAGGGACTGTCCCTCACAAAGTGGGACAGGTGGTCACCCTACGTAATTACTCAAGACATGAAACAGTAAGCTGTCCGTGCAAGAGCAGAGTTATGTGCAGAAATGTACCCGGATGTTATGCGACTAATGTTTTGCATGTTGCTAAACGGAGCAATGACAGCTGCAAATACAGTATGAATACAGTCAAAGAAGCATGCCAATGTCCAAGGCCAGTGGCGGCTTTGTCCATTGGATATCAATGAACCAGTAGTTGTCCTCCCCGATCCCTGGTGTGGAAGCATAGCGCTGCGCCACAAGAATGTGCTGCGCTTCAAAACAAGACATATGGATAATATATATACAAAATGTAGGTTTATCTAGATGTTAGTACACCATGCAGATGAATGGCAAGCTGGAGACAACATGGCTACTGCGTACTGGTACCTATGTGTGGAAGCGCTCTGTCAGAGATGTAACAAAGCATTTGTAGGCAATGTGAGGCAAGTGAGGCTGAGGATAGTGAATCACAACATGTCATGCCATATGGGCCAAGCATCTACAGTGTAGTGTAGGTTAAGGGGACTATTAGAGTAGAAGATAGGTGACAACAGGAGTGTGTATGTACAAAACACTGTAACCTCACCAGAGCAGTGTCACATGTGTGCTGTCAGTACTCAGTGGAAGAGGCGTGTCATGAGCTATCCTAGGGAATGTCAGGAGACTGACGGCATACGCCATGGATACCACCGATTTGACCTGCAAACCTGGCCACAGTGTGTCTGTGCCCGTGCACACCAGTAAGCCCGTGTAACCATGTGTGCGCGCGTGTTAGCCCGTGTGCACGTGTGGAAGAACGAGTAAGCTAGTGTACGAATGGTGAAGCCCGTGTAATGTCGTGTATGCATTTGTAAGCAGGTATACATGTGTACTACACACATCACACACATACTGCACACACAGACACACATGCTGGCAATACCACACACATCAGTGAAATGGCACATGGATGGAGACTACATCATCAGAGGTAACAGTGCTGTAAACTATGCCACAGTGATGGTCATAGCTGCAATGTATCATGCCTGCTGACGTACACCTGGAAGTAACACACTGTGTGTTAACAGCATGCTAACATCAATACAGTGGAATAAAGCCACGATGTGCAGCAGCGCCAGGTTAGTCAGATCATGCATCAATGTTACACATCACAGGTGGTGGCACAGGTGACATCATATGCACAGGGTGTGGTTTTAACATGTCCAGAGCTGTCATAGAGCCATCCAATGTACACGTAGGTGTGTGTGTGTGAGGGACAATGGTTATTGCATGGCCCAATGGTGGTGCAATGGGTGTGTGTATGTGATAGCCGTAATTGTTTGTGGTAAGTGTGTGTGTCTGCATATACACAGGTACAGCACGTGTCAGCCATATACAGGAGGTTGTGGGACAGTCACAGACCGTACCTGCCAGGCTGTAGAGATCCCCATTACTGGCCATGGACACCCCCCCATGCATCCAACACAACCCAGTCCTGCACCTGTCAACGTCTACACATATAGTCCTGGGATCTGTACCACAACCTGTGGATAAATGGGCGTCTGTAATGTTAACCTGGGGTGCATAGAATTGACAATTACTACAGATGGATATGAGCCATACTCACACTCCAGTGTAATAACCACTGCTGACTGTTGCCGAAATCTGCATACGACCAGTCAAAGGTGCTGCACTAACATTGTTTCCAATGCCCGTGTAATACCCAGCAACACAATAACCGGTCACTACACATGTATAACCCACGATCACTACAGCACACAGTATGTGCACTATCACAGAGCCATAGCAGATGTACATACATCCAGGGTGCTCACGTACAGACAATGCAGCACAGTCAAGAGTGATAATCCCAACATACATATCTATATACAATATGTATATATATATATATATATATATATATATATATATATATATATATATATATATATATAGCTATATACATATATATATATATATATATATATATATATATATATATATATATATATACACATATATATATGTAGATAGATACATACACACACACACAGACACACGTGGCAGGGTTGGGAGCAGAACATAAATGTAAGCACTGTACCACACAACAGCATTATGCAGTTACAAAATGCGCTACCGTGATCAGTGGATCACATGATTCGCACAGGCACACATCTAGCCTGCAGACAGCAGCATCAAAGGCAAAGACGCTGCACGGATGTTATGGAGAGTGAATACTGTCAAAGCAATGTACTGTTGTCATGCAGCTGGAAACACACACACAAGCACACACACACACACACACACACACACACACACACACACACACACACACACTCACACACTCTTGGCAGGGCAGGGAGTTGAACATACACCTAACTACCCTAACACACTACAGCATGACATATTTACAGAATGCGCTACCGACATTACTAAGCACAGCAGTCCCAGAGGCAGACATCTAGGTGCGTGTCATCACCCGCAAAGGCAAAGACGTCGGTAGCAAACTGCTGTGTTGTGCAGCATCTAAAAGCAAGACTGAGTCCCCAGGCGGACAGGAGCATGAGTGCAAACACACACACACACATACACACACACACACACACACACACACACACACACACACACACACACTTGGCAGGGCTGGGAGTCGAACATACACCTAACTACCCTAACACACTACAGCATGACGCATTTCATAGGTTCATAGGTTCACACTAGGCTATCTTCCCTAGGGCATTTATAAGCCTAGCCAGAATGTGTTTGGCTTTCGCCACCCATTTTAAATTTATTTTGCTATGCCCTTTTTCGAGGTTAGTATACTGTGCCTCTGTCTAACAGTGACACAGAAGTGATACCCGGGGTAAACCTACGATCTCCCATCCACTCATCAAGATTCCTCTTGAAGAGAGTCAATGAAGGACTATGCCTAACCTGGACTGGGATTTTATTCCAGAGTGAAGGGTGCCTCTGGGTTACGAATCTGTCCCTCCAGCATGTCCTATTTATTTCAGTGCTGAGGTTCAAGTCTCTCGAGCTCGTAGCTCGATGGGATTTGGATTTTCTGAGGTGCAGCATGTCCATTAATTCCGGGTTGGACATGGCTTTATACATCAGGCACAGATCGCCTCTGAACAGGCGGTATGCCACTGAGTAGAGCTGGAGTTTCTTTAACCGGGCAGCATATGTCATCTGTTTGAGCCCTTTGATCCTCTTGGTGAGGTACTTTTGGGGACTTTCCAGTTGCTGCAGGTGTCTGGTAAGGTACATCCCAAAAGGGGCATTGTACTCAATTATGGGCCTGATGAGGGATGAGTAAAGAGGCACGATGACCTCCCCTGATCTAGATGTGACTCCCTTCATGATTAGGTGGGCTATATAAAATGTTTTTCTAACCACTTTGGCCACGTGGTTGTCAAATGAGAGATTGCTATCAACTTGGGTCCCCAGGTCCCTAATTACTTCTTCTGTACTTAATGGATTACCACCTATGTGGTAATTTGTGGGCACTTTGTTTTTGCCAAAGGGGATAACTATACACGTTTTGGCATTTAGCTTGAGGCTATGGCTCTGGCATCAGTTGTCTGTTTCTATGAGGCCCTTTTGGAGGATGCTTGTGTCGGCTGGAGAGTCGATTATGGCGCCCAGTTTGCAGTCATCTGCGAACTTGGTCAACCACAATCCTTCCGTGTTGGCCTCTACCTCCGAGAAATATATACCGAACAAGAGAGGTCCCAGGACTGAGCCTTGTGGGACACCACTTGTAACTGGTTTGGAGTCTGACATGGCTCCAGCAATTCTAACCATGTGGGTTCTGTCCTTGAGCCAGTTTGTAATCCATCTAGTGACATAGGGGTTTATATTTAAGCTGGTGAGCTTATCTATAATGCCCGAGTGGGGTATTGTTTCGAAGGCTTTTTCGAGGTTCAGGTAGGCTGTGTGGACCACCTTCCCCTCGTCAATGGCCTTGGTGACTGTTTCAAAGAAATCAACCAGGTTTAAGAGGCAGGATCTGCCCTTAAGAAAGCCAATTTACAGAACGCGCTACCGACATTACTAAGCACAGCAGTCCCAGAGGCAGACATCTAGGTACGTGTCATCATCTGCAAAGGCAAAGATATTGGTAGCAAACTGCTGTGTTGTGCGGCGTCTAAAAGCAAGACTGTGTCCCCAGGCAGATGGGAGCATGCGCGCAAACACACACACACACACACACACACACACACACACACACACACACACACACACTTGGCAGGGCTGGGAGTCGAACATACACCTAACTACCCTAACACACTACAGCATGGCGCATTTACAGAATGCGCTACTGACATTACTAAGCACAGCAGTCCCAGAGGCAGACATTTATTTTATTTTATTTTATTTTACATTTGTTAACCGGGCTAGTCCAACTGGATACATGTCCATTTTCAGTGGAGGCCCGAGAAGAAAAGCTTCACTATCTAATGCAAAATAACAAAAATACATTCAAAGTACATAGGTAATTTAAGACACAACTAAAACAGGGATTTAAAATTACATAGGGAATTAAGACACAAGTAAAACAGGCATATAGGCTTTCCTTTCAGTAAGTTCAAAAAGGTGAATACAGAGACTATCAAATTTCTACAGTACAGGTCAAAGTACATAGGAAATTTGAGATTCAACTAAAACAGGCATTCATAATTACATAGGGAATTTAAGACGCAACTAAAACAGGCATTTAGGCTATCTTTTCAGTAAGTTCAAAAGGTGAAAACAGAGACTATCAAATTTCTTCAGTACAGGTATATAAAATGTGAGACAGAAATAATTAAGTAGTTTAAAAGCAAAAGATAGAGTTACTAGAAAATTTTAGTTTGAAGTTGAGAGAGTCAATTTCTTAGGTAGAGATGAAAAATAAAATGGAGAAATAGAGTTGGTGCATAGACATCTAGGTGTGTGTCATCATCCACAAAGGCAAAGACGTCGGTAGCAAACTGCTGTGTTGTGCGGCGTCTAAAAGCAAGACTGAGTCCCCAGGCGGATGGGAGCATTTACAGAATGTGCTACCGACATTACTAAGCACAGCAGACCCAGAGGCAGACATCTAGGTGCGTGTCATTATCTGCAATGGCAAAGATGTCAGTAGCAAACTGCTGTGTTGTGTGGCGTCTAAAAGCAAGACTGAGTCCCCAGGCAGACGGGAGCATGCGTGCAAACACACACACACACACACACACACACACACACACACACACACACACACACACACACACACACACACGCTTGGCAGGGCTGAGAGTCAAACATACACCTAACTACCCTAACACACTACAGCATGACGCATTTACAGAATGTGCTACCAAGATTACTGAACACAGCACTCCCAGAGGCATACTTCTAGGTGGGTGACATCATCCGCAAAGGCAAAGACGCAGATAGAGAATGTATGTGGTGTGAGGCATCTAAAAGCATTACTGTGTCCCCAGGCAGCTGGAAACACACACACACACACACACACACACACACACACACACACACACACACACTTGACAGGACTGGGAGTCGAACATACACCTAACTACCTTATCACACTACAGCATTACGCATTTACAGAACGCTCTACCAAGATTACTGAGCACAGCACACCCAGAGGCATACTTCTAGGTTGGTGACATCATCCGCAAAGGCAAGGACACCGATAGGAAATGTAAAGAGAGTGAGCAGTCTGAAAGCATATTACTGTCCCAAGGTAGATGTAGACAAACACACGGCAGTGGTGTGATCGGGGCAACCAAATATCTACGGAGCACTACAACAACACTACATAGGTACGGGACGCGCCACAGACAGTACACCCTTCAAGACTTCAACCAGTGTGTTCAATGTAGGCATCCATCGTGACATTGAAAATGGACATCTGTTGCCTGGATGACCACCATCGCTATACAGGATGTCAATGGCCATGCCCACACGCTTAGTATCACACGTCTGTTTGGAATGTACTGTGTGTCCATCTACACAATGGCGTACTGGGCATGCCCACACAATTAGCAGTTGCAAAGGGCCGTCTTGCATGCACACGGATTCTAAACACGGAAGGGCAGAGTTTGGCATGTACTGTGTGTCCATCTACACAACGGCGTGCTGGGCATGCTCACACACTTAGCAGTTGCAAAGGGCCGTCTTGCATGCATGCACATGGATTCTAAACATGGAAGTGTGCTGTTTGGAATGTACTGTGTGTCCATCTACACAACGGCGTACTGGGCATGCTCACACACTTAGCAGTTGCAAAGGGCTGTCTTGCATGCACACGGATTCTAAACACAGAAGGGCACAGTATGGTATTACTGTACATGAAGGCCACTCACATGTATTGACCAGTACACTCTCAGGAGCTATCACAGATGTCTCTCAGAGGTACACACCACAATCTACAATGTAGCCCTCCGACATCACCATGTCATTGGACCAGCAATACACAGCCATACATTAACACAACACCATGTGACTCATGACCAGTGGACTGTACATAGGTCCACAGCAACTGTGCAGACTACACATGTACTGACAGAGTTCCATCATGTGTTATGCATTGCAATGATACCACTGTACATAACCAGGTCAGCTCTACACATACCAGGGGCCCTGGGTCTTACACAGCTGTGACAGATGACTGTCGATTTACACCAACGGACAGACATGTTTGGCTATGTCATACATGTAATTACAGTGGATATGTGCATGAACCACACACACATCACATATGTACATATCATAGCTTTTGCTGTCCTCCGTGCAGACAAGTGGCTACAGCAATCATATGCACGCAAATGGGAGGTGGATCCATGGCTGTTGAATGCTAACAGTACATGAGGCAGCAATTTTGACCAAGGACACATTCCCTCTGTACTAGTTACCCATGACACCCATCATATCATACAACAGTCCATGTGTTATGTATGTCAACACACATGCCCACCAATTGCAATGCATACAAACATGGCTACATGACAGGTATGTAGGACCAACACACACGTACAATCTGTAGTGTGCATGCAGCTACCATGCATGTGCAGTAGCTGATGTAAGTAACTCATCTGTGTCTAACTACAACATGCAGTTGCAATGCAGCCCCATCATTGACACCTGTATATGGTGACATACTGACAGTATGGTAGGATGTACAGCAGGTATGGATGGATGTGTGTATATAAATAGGTGATCCTCCTGTGTAGATGGATGTTTGCCGGGGACGGCTCACAGGTGTGTCACACGCCATCCTACCATTACATGTGCAAACAGTACACTATGTTACCGTTACTTGACGGTGGAGACAGAACCTACACAGCGGTCAGGTGTTACCGACAGTACGTCACTTGACACCTGTAACACTTACATCCTCCCGTGTGCATATAGCAGCACAATTGCCGAAGGTAGCGTTGGTATACATAATGCGGCCAATACTGCTGCATGTCTGTCAGATGTATCATCATATAGCAGGTGTATCATTCATAGTACTGCCATGTGTGATTGCTTGTGTGACCATATATGCCACATATGGTGGGGAATACATCCCAATTGTTACACACCCCTGTACACTGTTGTAAAGATCTGTACATACTGCAGTGTGGAAAGAATGACATAGGCAGGTGTGGTGTGTGTGTATCACACACATCAGCTATCCATATGTGTATGACATGTGTGGTCTCCACAGTGTATGTATGTAGGTATGTATGGCTGTCTGGTGCATGGAGTGAGGGTGTATGCTACTATACAGAACACACAGGATCCCTAACCCTTCATGGTGATGCAGTCCACTACCCTGTTGATGCCATCGGTCTCAGCCGCACTGGCTACCTGTACATGTTCTTTCTCTGTGTCACATCGTGTGGGTTCACAGTACTGTGACAGTGATGACCAAATAGGTATGGATCCTCACCTCAACACTATGGGATGTGCATTATAGTGTTGTTGACCCCGTGAGTGTGAGCATGTTCCTGTAATGTGACAGGGTATTACTGCTACACAGTGAGGCCTCATGCTATCAAGTTGCCTCCAACATTATCATTGGCAAGACCACTGTGTACAACCCCTGCACCATGTCAACATACCTGTGATGTGACCTGGTATGGATGTCACGTCTCTAGCCACTGTAGCCTATTAAACTGCCCACATGCTTCTGGATCAGTATATGTGTGGACATCTGCGTTATGTTAGACTTTCCAACAGTCAGGCTGAGGCTACGTATAGCATGCTGATATTGCCATATGTGCCTGTGAGTACTCCACAGTTACACATGGGAGACTGCAAACAGTGCTACCTGTAGGCACATGCAAGTAGACCATAAGGAGGGAACCAGGGCATCATTACCAACATGCTGTTACTGTTGTTACCGAGACACATACTGTGAACATATAACAATGCATGCTAAACCTGTACTACATGGTATGTCTGGTGCGTGTCAACAGTATACAACTAATGTAATATACACATCTCTCACTATTCACACACAACTAATGTAATATACACTTCTCTCACTATTCTTACACAACTAATGTAATATACACTTCTCACTATTTTGTTCACCCTGTGCATCAGACCATTTGAGCATGTCCCTGCACCAATGGTGTGGATGACAGGGATGTGGCATAGGCATCATCATATGCACAGGGTGATGATGTTTGCCAGGGGCATAGGCTGCACCAATGGATGACATCTTGTGTGTGGGTAAGGGCCAGTGATATGATTGGACATGTCTGTTCAGTATGCATGTGGGTGTTGTGGTGCCCTAAAGATATCTTTGCTGTGTGCGTGTATGTGTGCGCACAGTACTGCCTTTTGTGAGGCCTACACAGGGTATTATTGACAGCTCCAGATTGTACAGACCAGGTTGTACAGCTCACTGTGTCTGGCCATGGCCACGTGACCTGTGCCTGCAAGGGGTTGCACGGGCACTACCAGGCGGAGGTACAGCTTGGCTACTGTCCAACGACACATGTCCACTGGAATCGTGTCCCCACTGGGAACGTCCAGGGCCACGTCCACATGGCCTGCTGTGTCCTGGTGTGGACAGCGCAGCACCAGCTGCACTGCTACTGCTACCAGCACTATGGGAGTGGGCATGTGAGGTGGCATGCTCACATCATCCTGCACTAGGTGGTGTAGTTGGCCTATGTCCATGTGGCCTACACCTCACTCCTATCAGATGTTCCAGCACAGACAGCTCACACTCGCAGATTGCCCACGTCAAGGATTCCGACCATGTCACCCAATCGCCTGTCCAGAACATCAGCAATCTGCTGTTGAGCATTTGCCAATGCCTGGATGTTGTCATTTAGGGTACAGATAGCAGCCCTCTGCAGCCTCTGCCCTTCTCTGTTCTGCCGTTCAGCATGTGCCTGTGCCGCCATTACAGTCTGGAACAAGCGTCTGGTGATACCAGCTGCTGTGCTCTGTCCTGCAGGTGCATGTCTGCCAGAGGTCCTCCTATGAGCAGCACCGGCCACATGCCTGTGTGGCACATCTGCAGTTATTACACTGACACCATGGTGTGTAGACACACCTTCTGTAGCCACCACGCATTCCTGTTCCACGCTAAGAGACGCTGACTGTCCTTCCTCTATGGCCACTGGTTATGCGGTATGTGTTGGCAGAAGAACTGTGTGCGGGGAAGAGGGGGACATAGCTGGGATGGCAATCATTGGCACAGATTCAGCCCCTGACAACTCTGCCTGCATATGTTCATCACTGCTAGTATCTGTGGGGACACTAACATCAAATGGACTGCAGGAGGGTAACGCACCTACATCACCTGTGAATGCAAAGAAAGACTCTAAATTACAATAGACACACAGACACACACACACACAGACACACACACAGAACACCATGCATGTGATTTGACAGATGGCATGCAGCATGCCTGTGATACAGCAGAGGGCATGCAACTCAGACATTAATAGTGTAAGAAAGCATACCTCCCTGGGGTGCACACTACAGCAAGCAGGTGTCATATCAGTAGCCATGCAGTTCACACAATCATGGTAGTATGCATGCATCCCCGTGTTACACCATGTGGACTAGAACAGGATAACAGTAGACATGGCTGACGTGACCTTGACATGTAATCTGCTGACATGTGCATTAACATGTATACATGTCTGACACAATGGTGTCCTGACACATGTACAGCATCGTAATGGGCATCACATTGCGGTGTTGTCTGTATGCCCTACAGATAGAATGCATGTTTAGCAAATGTGCATGAGCATGGAAGGGTAGTGTGAGCCATCTACATTGCTATACAGTGTGAAGTACAGACACTGTGCCATTGCATGGCATCATGAGGCATCTATATTGCTATGACACAGTCATGATGTTCAACAGATCTTATATGGTAGACTTCAGTGACACCTCCACTAGCTGTGCACAGGCTTTTAGGATGTCCAGTGTACCACATCAACTGTATAATCAGTCAACTAAGGCTATAATTGGACCATGTGTGGACAATGTGCAGCAGGGTGTATACACATCACATCTACTGTGTGGCTACGTGTCTCTGGCCATCCCCCATGGCCATGTGTGCACGTGTTGGCCAAATGTGTGTGATGGCCATCTATCTCACATGTCTGTGTTTTCCCATATTACATACACCCATATATGTCAGATATGTCACCATCCAAAGGGCTATGCAGACAACGGGTTGTATGTTTGGTATGTGGGGTATGGGTCATGGGATAGTGTGACAATATTGCAGCCAGAACACTATGTGTCTGGGACATGTCAGATGGCACATCGTAATGTGTGCACCCAATGCAGGGGCATATAACACAATGGTGACACCTGTGGGCTGCCCATATCACAGCTCACTGTGTGGTACTGTTTGCGTACCACACATGTTGTTCCAATGCATACTACATATGCCTCGACTGTAGAACACCTCCACCATTGTATGCACAGCTGACCACACATGTAGCAATGACAACTACTGTGGTTTCAAGTCGGTGTATCACTTCGTTTGTATATATTACACATGGGTGGCCTGTGTGAATGATGGGTGATGCGACCTGTAAATCGTGACTGGAATGAATATCAAGTGTGCAACTGTTAACTGGCCACATGGCAAATAGATCTATGCTTTAACATGCCTGATACTGATGACAGTCTCACCTGCAATGGACTCATGTCTGTGCGGCACACCAGAGGTACCTGTATAGGGGTGACACAGCAGTATGAACATTATCCATGACTGTATGACAGCCACAGGGTGTACTGTGCATGTTAACACATTTGCCTGTATAATAGCATATAGTATGCACATGTGTGCATACACAGGGTAGCATAGTGTAGTATGCAGCATGTGTGTCCACATACCTTGCATATGTTGTTACTTTACATAATGTACAGTGACACATGCAACTAAATGGGATATAATAGTCATATGTGCAGTACTGACTTACCAGGCAACTCCAGGCTCATTGGTTGGGAAACACCCACCTCCATGATGGCAGCTAGTGTGTGTGGATGCTGTTCTGAGGGTGTCCCCAGACTGGCCAGTAGCTCCTTGGTGTGTGTGAGTGGGGGCTGGGTTGGTGGCCCACCACCTGTTCCACCTTGTTCCCTGGCGATTGCAGTGGCACGCTGTTTTGCATGTCGTATCAAGTCCGTGCAGTGTCTGCGCACCTGCTGGTAGGTGCGGTTATGGCCACCCACATTGTTCACCCTCCTGCGTAGATCCTGCCACAGGTCATCCCACTGCTGGGCATGCTGTGGCACATGGCTGAACAACACCTCATAGTTCTCATGGAGATACGGGATGAGGACATCATCCTCCTGGCAGCTGTACGCTGGAAGGCGTGTACGAGGCATTATCTGTAAGACATAATGATGGTGACAGGTCACAGTTTCAGAGATGTACAGAGATACTGCTGTACATACATTTCTATGACATCTAGTACATCTGCACATTTATCTTTGCAAATCATCATGACACTGACACGACTGACGTGTTTGTGTCACACACATGTAACACCCGTTATGCATTGGATATCATCACCATATATGTGTGTCACCTCATTACAGTGTTCATACTCCATGTGAATGCTGTCTTGATGTGGGCATGTCTATTTGCCTGCACTGGTGTTCTTACCTATCTGCACATGCCTGGATGTGTCCACGGTAATGCTGTTGACCTTGATGCTGTGTATATGTCACAAATCAACACCGACACAGACTTAATGGACTTGAGCAGTGACAATGTACACATACGCATGGACACCTGTACATGTATGTGTTTTGTCATATACATCTACACAGCACTGTACAGCTGTTCAACATCCTGCCACGGATCGCCTGTGTTGCACATGTGATAGACATGGGACAATGGCTAGTCGGACGTCATTCACAGGGATTATCAACCATAGCATGTATGGGCAAGGTTTCCTAGCTGTAACAGACAGCCATTATGCCACCGCGAGGTGCATCAGTGCCACATTACTGATCCGGACAGTTGATACTACATCTAACATGCGGCCATCACACCATGTATGACTGGGATGACATGTGCAGCTGTGATGGACAGGGTTGCATGGTTTGGCGGGAGTATGTCACATGTATGGCACAGGGATCTGTCCAGCATGTGGCGATCCTAGTATTAGGACGGTGGCTGTCCATGACGTATGTCGTACAGATCAGGATATGGACATGTAGCATGTCCATCATCATGGTGTAGCAAATGTCTTTATGCAAGGTAGACAGCATGCTGCATAGTGGAGGTGAGGATTGTGAAGACTGGTATCGCCCATCCATCGTTCTGGTGTTTCAACACGGGCAGAGGCGCAGATTTTTGTAAAGTCCATTTAGATCACAACGCTTGGGTTTGTGAACACATGGTTTCAGCGATTTCTGATCTCCTTTGGTCATTCAGGGATTACTCAGGTGTTTGATATAAACAGGGAGATGAGCTGGTGCTCATAAACGGGCCGAGGTGATTGTTTTTGTTTAACACATCATGGATTAGTGAAATCATCATTGGACTATTTCTACGGAACAAATATATACTCAGGTACTTTTACATATATGGTTTTCTCATTTGTTATTTTATTTTGTCTGTGGGGACTGTTGTAGATAGTTACTTTTCCATTTTTGGACCTTTATACTGAATAACATCCACAATTTTGGCTGCTTCATGACCGTTGGATGGATATTTCATTGAGGGGAATATAAACGCGAGGATTTTTTGACATTCATCTTTCGTTCTACAGTTGCAGCATTTTTGTGCAAGTCTGTTCTAAGAACTTGGACCTTCTATTACGAATTGTTCTTGAGAACTTGGGACTATATTATTTATATTTCACAGTATGTCGTTGTACTTATGATTGTTTTATCATTCTTTATAATGATATTCATTATTATATTTGGAGTACTGGCCATATTTTTGAATAGGTATATGGTAATCAATCAGTAATAGAATGTTTTCATTTTAACGGAATTATGCATTGCATTTTTTCCAAACACTTCCTGCTTTTTACTAAGAAGCCTTTATGTTTATGTTTCTTACTCAATAGGATTATATGCTATTCATGCCAATCTTTTAACATTCTTTATATATTGAGTGGGATGTGAATTTCTGTCATCATTTTCTGGGCATTGTTTATAACTCAGGATACTTGCTGTATTTATGATAAATATACATTTTGGAAAGACTACAGCAGGATATATTTTTGCTTATCAAGCAGATTAGATTGCTTTACAAATTTTGTTTTCTTTAAGGAACATACCATCTTATATGATTACCTTTATATTGTCTATGTCAGGCTTTGTACATTGTCCATATATCTAGTAGTATTCGGATATGGACATTCGTGTTGTGGCTAAATTGTATATAACCTATGCAATTCTCAATTTTGGGCTTTGCTAATAATTGTGTTTAATAATACAGACACTAGTTTTGGCATATACAATAATTATCTTTCAATATTCTAGTGGGGTATGTTATATCATGTTTATTAAAGCATATTATACTGTTTAATTTCTCTGCTGCCTAGCAGGAAAATATCATGATTACAGTCAATATATGACCATTTATACAAGCTGTTCAGGTCAGGCTTTGCATACTATTCATATATCAGCAATATCTGGATAGGGACATTCATGTTGTGATTGGATTTATTATAACCCTTGCAATTCTCACTTTGGGCATTGCTTATAATTTAGGACAAGACTACAGACATCTGTTATTTCAATATATTTTTTGGTACAATTCAAGCAGGACATTTCGTGCCTACTTAGCTTATTACATTGCTCCTTATTTTTGGCTCTTGAGTAGGAATATACTATGTCAGTTTTTATTAATACTATATGATTGGCACATATCTGAACAGGCTTCCTTTTGGTTTGATGGTTCATCTCAGGGGGAACACTCATTATAGTCAGCCACATGTAGTACTTATTTGATCTAGTTGTACTAGATGAAAATATCACGTTAGCAGTATTATTTAAAGTGATATCATAACCACCATTTTAGGTTATTCAAACAGCCAGATCTGTCTCTCTCTTGATTTTTGGTCATTCGTGGGTCACTTTTTTCCCCTGTCTGACTCAAACTGACACAGATACACATATAGATATATTATATCTTGGGATTTTGATACTAAACCCTGGTTCTTTGCTCGGACCACATCAGGCAACTTATTGTCATGGATCTACAGAAGTTATTATCCGGCCTATGTGCAGACAAAGATGACATACAGGTTTCTGGCATTGACATAATGTCAACGGAATCGGTTAGTGGTCCAATATTAGATCCAGTTGACGGTTGCTCCCGCTTGTTTAATCAGTTAAGCAAGCAAATCAAAACATTAAAGACAAATATTTGGCACCACAAATTGTTCAAGGCCTACCAGAATCAAAAAATATCCCCTAGAGGGTTAAGGTCAAAAATTCAACCATTGGTAGGAACACCAGATGACATTTTACTTAAAGATTGGTAGCTAGCACAGCAGGAGGCAGCCATGTCATTTGTGAACATATTGGCATCTTTTTACGAAAGAACTGTTCAGACCAATATTTTGGAAGTAGAAAAAATATGCCATGATCTTAAAAAATTTGAAGAACAAGCCAATTTCAAGGGTGGCCTGAGCAAATTATCCAAGGAACTGGTAATTCTTAAAAATAATCTTAAAACTAAAAAACTTCATAAATTCTCAAGAGACAGGGAGGATTATGATAAAGGCAGACAGTTTGAGTCACACAGGGGAGTGAGGTTTGCCCAGGGTACCAAAAATCCACCTTATGTGCGCAAAAAGAGGCCTACAGGCTTCAGTAACACCACTTCTGGTGAGGAGTCCTCCACAACAGACACAGAATCTTTTGGCACTGGTGACTCACCAAATGTTAAGAGGGGATGAACATCAGATGACCCTTTAGGGGTAGAAAACATAGGGGAGGCAGAAAACACAAGGATAAAAAGTTTGGAGGATCTATTCATGTCAGTAGTGAAATAGATTTACCTTGTACCAATGTGCTCAATATTTCGAAGTATGCTTTATCTCAAGATGAATACACATTACTCAATGAAGGTCTTGGATTTATTCCTGGGTTCTTCATTGATGAGAGTTCTTTAGTATCAGATACCATTGCATTTTGTAGAAAGATTAACCTGAATTTATTTTTCAGACAACAGGATCATTTTGATCCTCCTCAAAGATCTTCTGAATTTCGGTTTCATAAATCAACATTTAATCCTCCAATGGATGAATATGTGGCTATTTTTCAACAAGCAGTTATAAAAGACTTGCATTTTCATTTGAGATCGGATTATAACATTAAGCATAATTTATCCAAACCAGAACAACTTGCCCTAACACGCCTTAAGAACAACACTGACATTTTCATTCTCTCTGCTGACAAGGGGGGGGGGTGCGGTTGTAGTCATGGATGCCGATTATTATTGGGATGAAGGAAATAGACAGTTGTCTAACCATCATCATTACATGAAAATGAGTACCGACCCTACACCCAACTTCAAAAGAGAAATAGATGACTTTTTACAAGAGGCTGTGGATGCTGGTATTATTTCTGACAAGATCAGATCACATTTGATGGTCAAAGATCCAGCTAAACAATATTTATATTTACTACCAAAAATCCACAAATCTCTACATGAACCGCCGGGCAGACCTATTGTGTCTGGCATTGGATCACTCACAGAACCTCTCTCTGTTTTTCTTACTGAAAAACTGAAACCCCTTTTACCTCTAATTAGAGCCAGACTTCAAGATACTACTGAACTTTTACAAATTGTCTCTGAATCAGAACTGGAGCCAGATTGGCTAATGTGTACCCTAGATGTCAGGTCTCTATATACTAGCATTCCACATTGGGCAGGATTAGCAGCTTTGGAATTTTGGTTAAACAAAGCTAACATTTATGCCCCGGGATTTAATACATTACTGATTTGCATGGCTGAACATATCCTTACTAAGAATATCTTCTACTTCAAACAAGATTGCTATTGGGAAATACAAGGCACAGCAATGGGTGCCTCATTTGCACCAATTTATGCTGACCTTTACACGGGCTATGTGGAGGAACACATCATCTATGATGAGTTACATAATGTATACATACCAGAGATTGATATCTGGAGAAGATATTTGGACGACTGTTGGCTAGTTTGGAAAGGTGGCAGTGATTATCTTCAGGAATTTGTTGAACATCTTAATGGAAATATTTGGGGTACAGAATTTACGGTGGATTATCATCATAATGAAATACATTTTTTGGATGTCTATTTACAGCGTCAACCAGATAATACACTAAAAACCTCTGTATATCGCAAATTTCCTGAATACAACACCTTGCTCCATGCCAATAGTTTACATCCGAAACATACTATCAATAATATTCCTAAATCACAGTTTTTGCGACTCAAAAGGATATGTTCCTCTGAGCAAGATTTAAAACAACATCATAATGACTTAGCCAACAGGTTTCTCACTAGAGGATACTCCAGACATACTATTAATTCTGCCATGCAATGGAGCAAAAACCAATCTAGGGATTCACTATTACAATATAAAGAACATCAAAAACAAACCAATCTAGAAAGCTGCAGATTTGTCACAACCTATGGTAGAAATACTAAACATCTTCTTAATATTATAGATAAACACTGGAACATACTGAAGTCTCATTCTCTCTTAGAGGACTATTTGGGGGAGCAATGCTCATTTTCATACAGAAAGGGGAAAACACTTGGATCTCATTTTTCTCATTATAAGAAGCTTAACTTTAGGGATGATACCTTATCCCAAAGAACGTTAACAGGTGAGAAACTGGTTGGAATATACCCTTGTGGTCATTGTAGCTTTTGTGGCTACATATTTAAAGCCAAAACTTTCACTAGCAAAAATACTGGTCAATTATATGGCATTGGGTTTTTTGGTAATTGTAGTTCAGATTGGATTATTTATTTAGCAACATGCACATGTCAAGCCTTTTATGTTGGACAGACATCTAGACAGTTCAGAATCAGAATATCTGAACACCTGGGGGATATCAGAAATTGGAGGATCACAAATGCATTGTATAGACACACTATGAAGCATCCCACTGCCAAGTTTTCATTCACAATAATTGATAATATTACAGGCAACCATGCTTTTAAAACTGGATGGCATGATATTTTGAATAACAAAGAAAAAAGATGGATAGTGAAATTAGGCAGTTTGTTTTCCCCTGGACTCAATGACAAATTATCATAATTCATATAATGTTCATTTTTTGACCTCAATATTGTTGTTATAATATGTTCATTTTTTATGCACATGCATTTTTGTATTGTGTATTAATTTTTACTTTGATGTTTATTTTGTAACATTCTCTTTCTTTTTGGGACAGGATATGATGTCATTCTACCTCCTGTTAGAAAGGTATTTAAAGCAGGACCTTCACATTTCATGTGTAACTATCTATTGATGAAAGCAATGTGCTGAAACCGGTCTAGATATTCAGCTGGAATAAAAGCTGTTATTAAATCCATTCTTGGTGCTGGCAATTTTCATTTCTGGTCTAACTAGCTTGCTTGCCTTGCACCAGCCGTACTTGATAGCTTGTTTTTCATGATCGCCCATCCATGCATGGCCATTGCCCCTTAAAGGTGATATGTGATCCAATATTGGTCACCCCAGTGCTGTATATGCCTGTCCAATGATCTCCGTGCTCATGGATGGCACCCTGTAATGACATGGGTACCTCATACGACTACCCAAGTGGCCTGGAGATGTCACCAAGGCAGGGAGGTGTACTGTACAACACCATCCCTTACACAGTATCCATAATGTTGACCACAGCCTAGGTGGTAGTTAATGGGTAAAGGGATGTTCACCTAGTGGTGACAATGCTGATATCATCCATCAGAATCTGCACATATGTCACACACCTCACCCACACAGCACATTCTGTATGTTGTTCACAACACTGACACAGCTATTCCTCATAGGTCATGGCCATTCACATCCTTACATACACAGATGCCTAACATTTGTCTGTGTGGTATGGGCTACAATGAGGGTGGAGTACAACACATTAACCCTGTTCTACTGTAGCTGGCACTGGTGTGATATGCACATGTCACTCTGGTACCTTTTGTAGTTGTGAGTCTGTCAACAGGCCACTGGTAGAACACTCCTGTGACATACAAAGGTATTTGTAATCATACATCCGTACTGTCTTGTACATCTGTACTGCTAACATCTACAGTGATAATGGTTCATGGACATGCACACCATACTCAGCAGGGTTATAGTGCGGTGCCACCCATTATGACTGTCGTCACCACTTGTGGGTTGATATTATCCAACACCCTATCTGTATTGTATGGTCATGCTAGGCACTTGTTCAGAACTTGTGAGCATGTCATGAGCTACTGATTAATATAGCACCCATTCCACACCATTTCCCACAGGTACACTGGCTGTCCTAAAATTTCCAGCTTGCTTATGGTACAACAGCTGTTGTACACACGTAACACACATATCCTGTGAGACATGATTATATATACAGGCATGTCCAGCTGTCACGTATCAGTGCTATTGCCTGTCTATATGATGGATATGTCATACATGTGGCAATAGAGTGATTGTCTCATGTACACATTCAATGCTCACCTCCCAACATACGACACTACAGCCTGTGGGGGATGCACTTATGCAGCCCTGCTGGGGGTAATCCTGTCACCAACCCTGACTGCACCTGACAGTCATGTGGGGATGTGTAACATTCGCAACACAACCCACTCATCACATAGTCTCACATGATCTCCACCACAGGCCACACATATGAGAACGACTTGTGCAGTACCTCTCCATACTCTGTGTAGGCACCAGAGGCAGCCCCCATCATGGAACACAACATCACCAACTTATAGCACACAGACTCATGTGTGCCCATCACATACAGCCAATAGGGTGTTATAACATACACAACACACCAGTCATAGGTGACTCTGTAGGCGTCACACTGCAGTTCCACACAGCAGGCTACACAAGGCAATAGTCACTTACATCTTGCTGTCAGGTAACTAGATCTGCAACATAACCTATGCACCCATGCCACACCTCACCAGGTACAATGTGACTGTCATTATCCATGTTAGTGTGACTGCCCTGAGATGCCACTTCACAGATGACATGTGCAGGGACATGCAATATATCACCAGTCTTGCAGCCCTGAACGTGTGGGCCTAGCCCTGGGGAGCATTATGCATTCATCTGGACCTGATACCACTGTACAACGACTGACTGTGTCACTTCAACAGTTGCCTATGGTTCTGCTGTCATTCCACAGGCATCTGGTATCTTTCCGCTTTGACTGACCTGGTCAAACACAATGCTTTGGCACAGATGACCTGCACCTGTCAGCCCTGGGAGTACAGATCACATGTAAGGCTCTTGCTGCTTCTATACTACCTGTCTTGCACAGTTTCCAATAACAGTCACCGGCAGAACGGGAACTGGCAAGCAAGACATGGGGTCATGTGACACAATGCTTGCATCATCTTCTGTGATGCACACAGGCAAGGCACACCTTATAATGCAACACTCCAATATCTCTGCAGTGACTGGGACCTGCCTCTAGGCTCTGCACAGCACACTTGCAATGACAGGTTATGGACAGTCCATACCTTTCAGGCACATACCTGGACCGGCACACCTACAGCTGAGGTGTTCCCATATCCCACTATATTGTACACACATCCTGGCTAGTTACTTAGCACAATGCATCAGAGGTGCTCCACGTGCAACTAACTGTGTCCAGAACCGCTATACACATTGTAACAAGCTACAGATTCAACAACATACCCCATGGTTACCAGACCTCATTTGTTGGTGTACTGGACAGTAGGGCTCAGACAGCTACTACTGATGTGCGACTGACACTACCCCACACTTAACTGGGATAGACACTCATGTACTGACACATCCATGAGTCATATCCTCCACTCAGCTGGATCAACCCATACACACCACCTCCAAGACCTACATTGACCTTGACATGACCACTACCAACATGTGACTGGTGTTCCACACCTGGGGTTATCCCCTCATTGGTGGGTTCCGAACATATGCTAATCAACCTTGTTAGCCACATCCCGGCACCACACCCTTCATGGCATACACAGTACATGAGTACTACAACACCTACTACAGACGTCTTATGACAGCGGTTGTTAACATCATGACACCTGTGCAGATGGACAATGCACATACAAATGCTGAAACATACCCCAGGGCACTTCATTAGCACGTACACGACTGCATGGATCATGCTATTCCACACAGAGCCATGATGGTACACACCAGATAACAGACGCCACTCTGGTGGTCAAGTTCCATGGACATAATGTACAACAACAGGTGGAGGCTGTTGCACAGTGGTGTACAATCCCATGGGTGGGGTAGCTCACTGGTCAGCCTCGGTAGGGCCATGGGATCCCTCATCACATACTCCAAGACTAGCTACGTACACATTACTGCGACACATTCCGGGGTGTACCACAAGGCATTATGGTGGTATGTCAGTAGTCGATGGCAACACCCACATCTGCTCTCACATACAACAGTCACTCAGGAACATTACAGACCCAGGTGATGTTGGCAACATGCTGGCAGATGGATTCAATGCTAACATTACACCCTCTCACTCACTACAGGGCCACAATCCATGCAGGAACATTGCGGTGTCCCTGCGGTCACACCTACACAGTACTAACCTGCACTCTATATGTCCTGGGACACTGGCTTCATGTCACCTTCCAAAGTCCCAGGCTGTGATGTCCACAAACCTCTGAACGACAGTTCTCCCCACTAGGCCACCATATTCAGTAATAGCCTTGTATCAGACATTGTGGCCCCTGAATGGCACACAGAAACATTTATCACACTCCACACAGGTGGCAGCACAATGTACGAGTGGGACTATAGTCCTACACACCTGACTGGACTGTTCTGCACGGCTATGGGGCACACCATCAAGGACGTCATTCACAGAGACATTATTGGGCTCCGGTCCTTTGATGCCACCCAGGTTGGACTTGTTAGGGCCAGAGCATGGCCCCTACACCTGGCGGACTCCTTTCATACAGTTACCAGGGTAGTTGATGATGGTACGGGAGTCCACACATCCTACATTGTCCTCTCATAGCCTTTCAGCACCGTTCTCCATTCTGGTATTGACAACATACACATCCACCTGCACATCGTACCCTATGTCTCAGGATGTTATGCAACGTGGCTCATGGACAGGACACACACAATGAGGGTAGCATACCATAGTACCTATTGCATTTCAGTTACATTTGGCATATCACATTCCTCAGTCATTGGGCCCCTCATGTTCAGTATATGCTTCCCTGAGGTACAGGCTAGCACAGAGGGACTTTCCCTGCCTAGCTTTACAAACCCCTGCATACAAAGCACCATGATTGATCCACCATCTGATACTAACTCCATCCATATGGGTGTCACTGTGACAGATACCTGATATGAATATCATGGCCTCAAGCTGCTTGACAAGGTGCATGAACATCACCTTTGCATTACACCATTCACCCACTGACTATCACATAGGTGGTAGTCCCCTACATACATGTCACATTGTACATGTTTGTAGTACACACATATGTCGCACCCACTGCTGTGGTTACCGTATTGCCACTGTGGCATGGATATCCTTCTACGTGGCCACACTTATCTGTACTGGGTGTGTAGCTGGTACATAGGCACCCATTGTACCTCTGAACTCAAGACTTCTACACACATTCAAGGGTACACCACCCCATTTAGGGTGTACCTTACACAACAGCTACAGCCTTACATACCACACCATTAACACGCCATGACGTTTATTGAGCTCCGAAAGTTGAAGTATGCGGCTGAACTACGGATACCACGTCTGTATACATTTGCATACTACATACTCAGGGGTGACCTCTGCTGAACAGACACAGCCCATATCCACAACAATATTAATGGATATACTCCACATACGCGACATAAGCAAAAGTCACTGTGAGCAACATGCTCATGGATATGTGCACACACACAACAATGAGTGGGATGTGCTTGAGGGTTACATTCCCAAACCGGACACTCACCATGCTTTGGAACATGAGTCCTATGTACATCATGCAGGGACACTCAGTAGCATTGTTCATGTGATACCTCCCTTGGTGGTTGGGAGACACATGTACGCCAGGGATCACTGAAGTGGCTGTACTGTGCAGAGGTGCAGGTAACACATGGCTCTGCTGTTCACAGGACACTACCCTAGAGAGGTGCCACTGGTGTAAACACTATAGTTGTGCTTACACATGGACTTGCCAGACTGCATAGTACCGCACTATGAACCTGTGAAGCTATTACATGTCCTTTGTGTATGTTTACTTGGTAGCCCTTCCATTTAGATTAGCTATCATGCTATTGCAATGTCCCATGCCTACAAGCCATATGTATCCTGTTATTGTACATGCCAATAGACGATACCTTTGGTATGCATGATATGCCTGTTAAGCTGTGTAGAATATCTGATATATCTACCTACAATACTATACATTACACATATTTCACATAGTATCCCATAATGCAAAGCATACTTGCACAGCGGGACCACCTTAGACATGTCATTGTCATTATATGCCCATACACATGCTTACTGTGACAGTATATCAACATATACTATCCCCTGCTATGGCAAGTACTTGTTGGACATACCCTACCACTGACGGCAGGTTGTATGGAATTGTTCTGTTTAAAGCCCTCATGTAGCATCCCTTGTGGTGTCTGTGATGTGTACCTTGTGGCCCACTGCTGGACGCACAGTTTCTACATGCGTTAGTATACTCAGCAAGACATCACTACATAAATACCTTTTCCCACTTTATGCATCGCGGACACTTTTAATTAATGCAAACCAGGCTATACATACAGTAAATTATTAATAAAAAACATGCTATACATAAACGTACATACAGAGTCTTCTACATACCTTGTTATCATTACGGACTTTCATCTCTATCTCTCTCACACTGCTTAAACAGGTATTTTGTATGAGCATACGATTTGAATGTCTGGCAAGTCATCCTTATATATGTCGATACCTGTAACATGTGGTTTCCTCCCACCAATTGGTGCTCCTGAGTGACTAATTACTTGCATATCAGCTGTGCAGCTACTCCATTCGCCAATTACATGGCAACAGTGGGGTATAATTGAATTCTCCACTTGCCCTACCTTCGGGGAGACGGCCTGTATTGTGTTTTGTTATGTGTAATTGCAACTGCTATGCATGGAGACAATTATACTTTGGATTCATGTCCCCCGTGGATTGTGTGTGACTGCTAGAGTATGTGGTTCAACATGTGGGTGTACCTGTCATCCCAACATCTGATAACGGACTATTGCAAACAAAACCTGTAACATCGCCGTTTGTTCCATTTTATAACGGCTGCAATTTTGCATGGTGCCTTTAATTGTGCCTCTCACAAGGTATGTTGACGGTTCTGCAGATGTAATTGACTGACTGGATGTTTGTGCTGTTGTTACAGTCTGTATTGCTATGGTTTCTAGTGTGGGGGATGTCGGTGGGTGTACGTAGCATATACAGGTTTGTGGGGCTTGCATTTCTACATATTCCAGATATATGTGTGTGGGCCCCGTCCCTAATTAAAGCGCTATCAGTTAGTAGACTTATGTTACGGGATTGTACATTGGGCTGTTGTTAATTGGTTTCTATATAGTATGCAGGTGAGGTTGCTACTTCCATACCTCTGGAATTGCAGCGATATGTAAAAGGATATGTCTAAATGACAGCTATCCTGTGTATTTCTGTCCCAGATATTTGCAGTCATTGTGGTTGTGTTGGTAACACAACCTCTTTGCCATGGGTTGACACCTTTTCATATGGCCATTGTTGGACACTTGTGGGACGCACAGCGGTGTTTACAGGCCAACACACAGCCACGGTCAGTACACAGGTTAGCACATACTTTTATCCTCAATACATACCTATTGTGGGACTTTGGCTACTTATCATATTGCATGTAACATTTACGTTTCTTACATACAGGCATAACTATTTGCAACTATTACATTATATATGGGACATATTAATGTCCTACAATCCCGGACATTTGCCCTTTGTAATGATTTATGTCAGGACACACCTGCCCAGGGAAGGGCTGTCCCTCCTAATGTGGGACAGGTGGTAACCGTATGCCTACGGCTAGCTATACCCACACCTACCGTAATGATCTACCTCTGAGTTGGCACTAATAGATACATGATGCGGACACACACACACACATTACAGTCACACGGGGATGCACACGGCACCCTCAACACACACATACACAGACTACAGCACTCACAAACACAGTTGAACACAGTACCTACGTGGACCGCAACACCGGCAGCGGTAACTAAATGTCCCTTCATATCATCATACTATTACTCGCGGTTGTACTGTTCTGGTACTGTGTTCTTTCGGTCTTTCAGCCTCGTGATTATGCATGTCGGTATGTTACACATTCCATAGTTGGTGGTATCCTATTTATTTGTACCTCTGAGGTGTTATGAATGTCGTTGACCTATCTATATATATTTGCAGATATCGCTGAATCAGTATATATCAACATATATCACTCTATCGCCCTTTCTATCTGTATTATATATATGTATATATGTGTACATATATATATATATATATATATATATATATATATATATATATATATATATATCTGACGGGGAAAGTGACAGGCAAGCTACACCTTTCATTGTGTACTTGTTGGTGTATTCTGTTTCCTGGACTCCGCACGTTTGTGTCTGTACCTGTCACATTACACACCTGCCGTAGGTTAGGGTTACCAGCTGTCCCACTCTGCGAGGGACAGTCCCTCTTTGGGCAGTTGTGTCCTGCATAATATTTGTAAACATGGCAAATGTCCTGAGATTTTGGAACATACTTATTTCCTATAGTTTATGTAATAGTTGCATGAAACAGTTATTCTGTATCTGAACCACCTATATGTTCTAGAAACAGAATAAGTAAGTAGACATTACAAGGATGAGCTTTTATCTAGGCAAAACAGTGAAGTTCTCAATTTTGTAATGGCCGGGTATATGTGTCGGCTTGCAGACATCTGACGTATGTCCCACATTGGTCATTTGAAGAGGTGGCAACCCTACCATAGGTACATCTTGGCTAGCAATAGTGTTAGGTGATTCTATACATGATTGTGTGTTCTACTCCTTGCAGTGGTCGTTTTACCCTTCAGAGCAGGTGCTATTAGTACAGGGGTGATTAATGCTGGTTTCACCTGTTCTGGACATCATTGACCATGATCTGCGCGAAATTCTGTGAAGCTTATCCCTGTTTCGCACATATCCATATAGTCATATTTAAACGTCGCTTACCAGCAGTGGGCAATGCATATTCCCACTAACGTGTGCTACACATATGATCTGATGACCTGCATCCGACATACATTACTGTGCCTTCGGGATTACATTAAATCCCTTGCAGAATGTGGGACCGGGAACATGCATGATGGTCACTGCATTTAACACACGGCCATCTGGGATTTGTACACGTGTTATGTCGTTTTGTATGTGGGGTATACTATGGCTGTTACTCCATACTGCACTCGCATGGGTAACTCAGTTAGTTTACATATTGCTGAGTCCAGTTAATGGTATGTCCATGTGATGTTTACTGGATGTGCTCCGGCATTGGGTATGTATATCACAGTGAGCCACACACGATACTGTGCTACACTTTCAAACAACCGTAGGTGGAGCATGCTGGGGTGACGAATACCTGTCATGGGTACACCCCATGCCTTGACACAACATCCATGATTATATTACGTGGAGCCCCTCATTAACGCAGCAGGGTCTCCATGCTGAGTGTGTGCAGAACAGTGCTTACACACATGTGCTCCCACAATTGCCTCTGCTCCACTAAGCGACAGTTGATTACTCAATGTTGTGGCGATAACGGACACTGTTTGCCCCATTTGGTGGATGGCCTCTGACAATCAGCCATGTACCTACCGATATACCTGGGAACCTATACACACAGCACCACCATATGCTGATAGGCGCATGTACTGTTCAGGTGTTGACATTCCGTGTTCCGATAGCAGTTGTGTGTACAATGGTTGAGGGCTGCCTATGTAGGATTCACACAGTGGTCCACCTATACATTGCAATTTACAGGTGGTCGTGTTTGTGTGCCGTCCATTTTACTGTGTGTGCAGGTGGAGTGGTGTGTCAGTCCGTAGGGGCCTACACTGTCAGAGTATGTGCTATACGTTCCCCCTTTGCCAAGGCATAGGCATATTGGGCATGCCTCCGTCTGCCTACTGGGGCTGGCACAGTGTGTTCATGGTCTGAATCCCTCTGTGTCTGTGATGGCCTTGGCAATTGTGGTGGGCTATGAGGGCCTTCACCATTTTGTCCCTGCTGCAGTTGTTTCCGCAGGATCATATTATGTAGCATGGCACATACTATGATGATGTGGGCACACGTGCCTGGAGAGTACTGCAAGGCTCCGCCAGATGTGTCCAAGCACCAGAACCGTGATTTCAGCATCCTGAACACATGCTCTATGATGATTCTGGTTTGTGCTTGTGCCTCATTATGGCGTTCTTGCATGGGTGTGTGTGCATTTCTGATGGGAGTCATCATCCATGGCTCCAGTGCATAGCCAGCATCCCCCACAAGGTGGCCATGTGGGATGTCCCCCCCTGACAAATACCTGATACAGCTGTGAGGCATGCCAGATATGTGAGTCATGGTAGCTTCCAGGGCTGCCAGCACACACATCCATGACAATGCCCTGGGCATTGCACATGACCTGGCAGTTGATGGAGTGGAATCCTTTGTGGTTTATGTAGCGCCTACCATGCTCACCGGGTGGTGACTTGATTTGTATGTGCATGCAGTCTATCGCACCCAGTACCTCTGGGTAGTGTGCCACACGGTGGAAATGATGCATATTGCTGGCCAACTCCTCCTGTGTTCAGGGGAAGTATATATGCTCATTGGCATGTGGTAACATGGCATCCAGGAAATGGTGTAGTACCCTGGATTCTGATGCCTGTGAGATCCCCATTATATCTCCAGTTGGCCTTTGAAAGGTACCTGTGGCTAGTATTCACAAGCTTACACATACCTTCGTGTCCACTGGGATGGGTTCCCCTCTGTTGTTTCTGGTTCTCAGGCGTGGCTGGCACAGCTCCACTATTTGCTGTAGGTTGTCCCTGTCCACCCTGTAACGCTCTACTATCTCCAGATCATGTAGCCCCTGGTAGGTTACCCTTGGTCTGAACACTATTCTCCTCCTCTAGGGCCTGTGGTGGTTGTCGGCATCATCCTCCACAACAGCGTCAGTCTCTAACACATGCTTATGAATCACAGCTATGGCAGCTCCCAACATGTACATTTTAAAAGTTCCCCGTGTGTTTACACCTATGGTGCAGTGCTTGGGAATACACAGGTGTGTGTAGGGTGCTTTCACACTTTATACTATTGTGCTGTGAACACCGATGATGTCATAGGGTGTGTATGTACGATCATAGCTACAGGGTATCTTATGTGTTTTACTACTGGAACTACTATTGTGGTGCCTTTGGTGTTGAATTACATATGGCTGACGTGGATTACATCTTGACCTTCCCTTTACATTTCTGCACATTCCACCTACCATTTTCCGGCTTGCATCCTGCTTTCATTTGTACTTTCCTAGACCTGGCGTATCTTGTGTAATGTGTGCTATTGACGGTCTACTGTCGGTTTGCTTTGCTCTGCTATGACAGATCTCCTATCTTTGCAATCCAATGCCTCCCCTATCCTGTTTTTCAGGTTTCTGTGAGCAGACTTGTCAGCTGCCGTCTATTTGCCACCGTGAGTTGATTGGTGTTGATTGCTCATTAGTACTCCAATTACCCTACTTCGGCATTTTCTTCTTTTCTTCTCCTGACCTTCCTGTTTGTGCTATTGTTAGCAGTGTGTGCATCCGCTTACTGGGTTTTGGACATGTTTTCAACCCCATATATATGCGCTTTTGGGCACCATGTGTGCTCTCAGCTAAATGATTCTATACCTTCCTCCCCACCCCTGTCCTGCAGCTTTACTTAGCAACGGCCAGGCCAGATTTGCATTGCTCCAATGTGCTTACTGCCATGGTAGCACACCCCTCTGCTGCTGTCATGTATGCCCTCTGAGCCACTCCTCGGTGTTATAGCGCTGCGCTGTATGGTACAACCTTCATCCGGCGGGACATTTGCGATTCAGTATTATCTGCCTCATTTGCATGGCATTGACTACTAATTCATAGTTACCGCGCCAAACACTGTCGCAGGCCATTAGCAAGCCTTGCACCTTGGTTGTGGTGTTACATGCCTACCATTGTGTATTATGGTGTAAACATTGTGATTTTATGAGATTTTTATATAATTTCTTTATGTTCCGGTTTGCGCACACATGCCCTGCGGTTGTACTGTGCGTTACTGTGGACATGACATTAAATGTTTTTTAGGTGTTGTGCATCTTTTCTTATGCCATTGGCTGTGTATTTCGCCATTGGCATATGTTAACTTTGTAATACATTAGTCTGGTCCGCTTCCATAGCTCCGATGTTCTGTTTGGGAAAATGTAAACCGTGTTTTTTGGTTTACATTTCCGTGGGTTTATGCTACACCTGCACCACTTCATGAATCACTATCTGCCTTCATTTGCATGGTGTGACACTGCGCATGGGGTGATTAGCATACCTATGCCGAGGGCTGCGGAATTCTGGCGTATGCTGGTAGTGCATGTGGTACTGGATCGTACCTGAATCGCTCGACGGCCATATTTGACGTTATTCTACCTACGCTACGTCTGCGTCAGGTGCAAGCTTCATGAATCCCAGGGTAAGACTTTAAGGCACAGAAAATCCCTCTAGGGTAAAACTTCTACACTGAATAACAATGAAGTAAGATGAATAAACTAACTGCAGATGGAGAGACAGAGAGAGAGAGCTTCCAATTTTCAGTAAACAATATTCTACGAAACAATAAAAAAAAATTTAATTCAGTGCCATCTTATCACATCTCAAGTTTGTACTTATCTCAGCTTGCAATAAAGCTGATGTAGTGTATGCAAAAGATAACCAAACAGCTCCAGTATGCAACTATTCAGCAGAAATAATTTCAGAGATAAGGGACTAAGACTTTAAGGCACAGAGAATCTTTCTAGGCTAAGACTTCTACACTGAATAACAATAAAGTGAGATGAATAAACTAACTGCAGACAGGGAGAGACAGAGAGAGCTTCCAATTTTCAGTAAACAAATAAATAAGCAGATAAATCCAGTACTATTTTTAACACAATATTCAATGAAACAATAAACAGAAAAATAAAATTCAGTACTATCTTATAACACTGCAAGTTTGTACTTATCTCAGCTTGTAATAAAGTTGATGTAGGGTATGCAAAAGCTAACCAAACAGCTCCAGTATGCAACTATTCAGCAGAAATAATTTCAGAGATAAGGGACTAAGACTTTAAGGCACAGAGAATCCCTCTAGGCTAAGACTTCTACACTGAATAACAATGAAGTGAGATGAATAAACTAACTGCAGACAGGGAGAGACAGAGAGAGAGCTTCCAATTTTCAGTAAACAAATAAATAAGCAGATAAATGCAGTACTATTTTAACACAATATTCAATGAAACAATAAACAGAAAAAAAAATTCAGTACTATCTTATACCACTGCAAGTTTGTACTTATCTCAGCTTGTAATAAAGTTGATGTAGGGTATGCAAAAGCTAACCAAACAGCTCCAGTATGCAACTATTCAGCAGAAATAATTTCAGAGATAAGGGACTAAGACTTTAAGGCACAGAGAATCCCTCTAGGCTAAGACTTCTACACTGAATAACAATGAAGTGAGATGAATAAACTAACTGCAGACAGGGAGAGACAGAGAGAGCTTCCAATTTTCAGTAAACAAATAAATAAGCAGATAAATGCAGTACTATTTTAACACAATATTCAATGAAACAATAAACAGAAAAAATAAAATTCAGTACTATCTTATAACACTGCAAGTTTGTACTTATCTCAGCTTGTAATAAAGTTGATGTAGGGTATGCAAAAGCTAACCAAACAGCTCCAGTATGCAACTATTCAGCAGAAATAATTTCAGAGATAAGGGACTAAGACTTTAAGGCACAGAGAATCCCTCTAGGCTAAGACTTCTACATTGAATAACAATGAAGTGAGATGAATAAACTAACTGCAGACAGGGAGAGACAGAGAGAGAGCTTCCAATTTTCAGTAAACAAATAAATAAGCAGATAAATGCAGTACTATTTTAACACAATATTCAATGAAACAATAAACAGAAAAAATAAAATTCAGTACTATCTTATAACACTGCAAGTTTGTACTTATCTCAGCTTGTAATAAAGTTGATGTAGGGTATGCAAAAGCTAACCAAACAGCTCCAGTATGCAACTATTCAGCAGAAATAATTTCAGAGATAAGGGACTAAGACTTTAAGGCACAGAGAATCCCTCTAGGCTAAGACTTCTACACTGAATAACAATGAAGTGAGATGAATAAACTAACTGCAGACAGGGAGAGACAGAGAGAGCTTCCAATTTTCAGTAAACAAATAAATAAGCAGATAAATGCAGTACTATTTTAACACAATATTCAATGAAACAATAAACAGAAAAAATAAAATTCAGTACTATCTTATAACACTGCAAGTTTGTACTTATCTCAGCTTGTAATAAAGTTGATGTAGGGTATGCAAAAGCTAACCAAACAGCTCCAGTATGCAACTATTCAGCAGAAATAATTTCAGAGATAAGGGACTAAGACTTTAAGGCACAGAGAATCCCTCTAGGCTAAGACTTCTACACTGAATAACAATGAAGTGAGATGAATAAACTAACTGCAGACAGGGAGAGACAGAGAGAGAGCTTCCAATTTTCAGTAAACAAATAAATAAGCAGATAAATGCAGTACTATTTTTAACACAATATTCAATGAAACAATAAACAGAAAAATAAAATTCAGTACTATCTTATAACACTGCAAGTTTGTACTTATCTCAGCTTGTAATAAAGTTGATGTAGGGTATGCAAAAGCTAACCAAACAGCTCCAGTATGCAACTATTCAGCAGAAATAATTTCAGAGATAAGGGACTAAGACTTTAAGGCACAGAGAATCCCTCTAGGCTAAGACTTCTACACTGAATAACAATGAAGTGAGATGAATAAACTAACTGCAGACAGGGAGAGACAGAGAGAGTTTCCAATTTTCAGTAAACAAATAAATAAGCAGATAAATGCAGTACTATTTTTAACACAATATTCAATGAAACAATAAACAGAAAAAATAAAATTCAGTACTATCTTATAACACTGCAAGTTTGTACTTATCTCAGCTTGTAATAAAGTTGATGTAGGGTATGCAAAAGCTAACCAAACAGCTCCAGTATGCAACTATTCAGCAGAAATAATTTCAGAGATAAGGGACTAAGACTTTAAGGCACAAAGAATCCCTCTAGGATAAGACTTCTTCACTGAATAACAATGAAGTGAGATGAATAAACTAACTGCAGACAGGATAGAGAGAGAGAGCTTCCAATTTTCAGTAAACAAATAAATAAGCAGATAAATGCAGTACTATTTTTAACACAATATTCAATGAAACAATAAACAGAAAAAATAAAATTCAGTACTATCTTATAACACTGCAAGTTTGTACTTATCTCAGCTTGTAATAAAGTTGATGTAGGGTATGCAAAAGCTAACCAAACAGCTCCAGTATGCAACTATTCAGCAGAAATAATTTCAGAGATAAGGGACTAAGACTTTAAGGCACAGAGAATCCCTCTAGGCTAAGACTTCTACACTGAATAACAATGAAGTGAGATGAATAAACTAACTGCAGACAGGGAGAGACAGAGAGAGAGCTTCCAATTTTCAGTAAACAAATAAATAAGCAGATAAATGCAGTACTATTTTAACACAATATTCAATGAAACAATAAACAGAAAAATAAAATTCAGTACTATCTTATAACACTGCAAGTTTGTACTTATCTCAGCTTGTAATAAAGTTGATGTAGGGTATGCAAAAGCTAACCAAACAGCTCCAGTATGCAACTATTCAGCAGAAATAATTTCAGAGATAAGGGACTAAGACTTTAAGGCACAGAGAATCCCTCTAGGCTAAGACTTCTACACTGAATAACAATGAAGTGAGATGAATAAACTAACTGCAGACAGAGAGAGAGAGAGCTTCCAATTTTCAGTAAACAAATAAATAAGCAGATAAATGCAGTACTATTTTAACACAATATTCAATGAAACAATAAACAGAAAAAATAAAATTCAGTACTATCTTATAACACTGCAAGTTTGTACTTATCTCAGCTTGTAATAAAGTTGATGTAGGGTATGCAAAAGCTAACCAAACAGCTCCAGTATGCAACTATTCAGCAGAAATAATTTCAGAGATAAGGGACTAAGACTTTAAGGCACAGAGAATCCCTCTAGGCTAAGACTTCTACACTGAATAACAATGAAGTGAGATGAATAAACTAACTGCAGACAGGGAGAGACAGAGAGAGAGAGCTTCCAATTTTCAGTAAACAAATAAATAAGCAGATAAATGCAGTACTATTTTTAACACAATATTCAATGAAACAATAAACAGAAAAAAATAAATTCAGTACTATCTTATAACACTGCAAGTTTGTACTTATCTCAGCTTGTAATAAAGTTGATGTAGGGTATGCAAAAGCTAACCAAACAGCTCCAGTATGCAACTATTCAGCAGAAATAATTTCAGAGATAAGGGACTAAGACTTTAAGGCACAGAGAATCCCTCTAGGCTAAGACTTCTACACTGAATAACAATGAAGTGAGATGAATAAACTAACTGCAGACAGGGAGAGACAGAGAGAGAGCTTCCAATTTTCAGTAAACAAATAAATAAGCAGATAAATGCAGTACTATTTTAACACAATATTCAATGAAACAATAAACAGAAAAATAAAATTCAGTACTATCTTATAACACTGCAAGTTTGTACTTATCTCAGCTTGTAATAAAGTTGATGTAGGGTATGCAAAAGCTAACCAAACAGCTCCAGTATGCAACTATTCAGCAGAAATAATTTCAGAGATAAGGGACTAAGACTTTAAGGCACAGAGAATCCCTCTAGGCTAAGACTTCTACACTGAATAACAATGAAGTGAGATGAATAAACTAACTGCAGACAGGGAGAGACAGAGAGAGCTTCCAATTTTCAGTAAACAAATAAATAAGCAGGTAAATGCAGTACTATTTTTAACACAATATTCAATGAAACAATAAACAGAAAAAATAAAATTCAGTACTATCTTATAACACTGCAAGTTTGTACTTATCTCAGCTTGTAATAAAGTTGATGTAGGGTATGCAAAAGCTAACCAAACAGCTCCAGTATGCAACTATTCAGCAGAAATAATTTCAGAGATAAGGGACTAAGACTTTAAGGCACAGAGAATCCCTCTAGGCTAAGACTTCTACACTGAATAACAATGAAGTGAGATGAATAAACTAACTGCAGACAGGAGAGAGAGAGAGAGAGCTTCCAATTTTCAGTAAACAAATAAATAAGCAGATAAATGCAGTACTATTTTTAACACAATATTCAATGAAACAATAAACAGAAAAAATAAAATTCAGTACTATCTTATAACACTGCAACTTTGTACTTATCTCAGCTTGTAATAAAGTTGATGTAGGGTATGCAAAAGCTAACAAAACAGCTCCAGTATGCAACTATTCAGCAGAAATAATTTCAGAGATAAGGGACTAAGACTTTAAGGCACAGAGAATCCCTCTAGGCTAAGACTTCTACACTGAATAACAATGAAGTGAGATGAATAAACTAACTGCAGACAGGGAGAGACAGAGAGAGCTTCCAATTTTCAGTAAACAAATAAATAAGCAGATAAATGCAGTACTATTTTAACACAATATTCAATGAAACAATAAACAGAAAAAATAAAATTCAGTACTATCTTATAACACTGCAAGTTTGTACTTATCTCATCTTGTAATAAAGTTGATGTAGGGTAGGCAAAAGCTAAAAAAACAGCTCCAGTATGCAACTATTCAGCAGAAATAATTTCAGAGATAAGGGACTAAGACTTTAAGGCACATAGAATCCCTCTATGCTAAAACTTCTACACCTTAATAATAATGAAGTGAGATAAATAAACTAACTGCAGACAGGGAGACGGAGACAGAGCTTTCCATTTTCAGTACACAAATAAATAAGCAGATAAATGCAGTACTATTTTAACACAATATTCAATGAAACAATAAACAGAAAAAATAAAATTCAGTACTATCTTATAACACTGCAAGTTTGTACTTATCTCAGCTTGTAATAAAGTTGATGTAGGGTATGCAAAAGCTAACCAAACAGCTCCAGTATGCAACTATTCAGCAGAAATAATTTCAGAGATAAGGGACTAAGACTTTAAGGCACAGAAAATCCCTCTAGGCTAAGACTTCTACACCGAATAACAATGAAGTGAGATGAATAGACTAACTACAGGCATGGAGAGAGAGAGAGAGCTTCCAATTTTCAGTAAACAAAAAAGCAGATCAATGCAGTACTATTTTTAACACAATATTCAATGAAACAATAAACAGAAAAAATAAATTTCAGTACTATCTTATAACACTGCAAGTTTGTACTTATCTCAGCTTGTAATAAAGTTGATGTAGGGTATGCAAAAGCTAACCAAACAGCTCCAGTATGCAACTATTCAGCAGAAATAATTTCAGAGATAAGGGACTAAGACTTTAAGGCACAGAAAATCCCTCTAGGCTAAAATTTATACATTGAATAACAATGAAGTGAGATGAATACACTAACTGCAGACAGGGAGAGAGAGAGAGAGCTTCCAATTTTTAGTAAACAAATAAATAAGCAGATAAATGCAGTACTATTTTAACACAATATACAATGAAATAATAAACAGAAAAAATAAAATTCAGTACTATCTTATAACACTGCAAGTTTGTACTTATCTCAGCTTGTAATAAAGTTGATGTAGGGTATGCAAAAGCTAACCAAACAGCTCCAGTATGCAACTATTCAGCAGAAATAATTTCAGAGATAAGGGACTAAGACTTTAAGGCACAGAGAATCCCTCTAGGCTAAGACTTCTACACTGAATAACAATGAAGTGAGATGAATAAACTAACTGCAGACAGGGAGAGACAGAGAGAGAGCTTCCAATTTTCAGTAAACAAATAAATAAGCAGATAAATGCAGTACTATTTTAACACAATATTCAATGAAACAATAAACAGAAAAAAAAATTCAGTACTATCTTATAACACTGCAAGTTTGTACTTATCTCAGCTTGTAATAAAGTTGATGTAGGGTATGCAAAAGCTAACCAAACAGCTCCAGTATGCAACTATTCAGCAGAAATAATTTCAGAGATAAGGGACTAAGACTTTAAGGCACAGAGAATCCCTCTAGGCTAAGACTTCTACACTGAATAACAATGAAGTGAGATGAATAAACTAACTGCAGACAGGGAGAGAGAGAGAGCTTCCAATTTTCAGTAAACAAATAAATAAGCAGACAAATGCAGTACTATTTTTAACACAATATTCAATGAAACAATAAACAGAAAAAATAAAAGTCAGTACAATCTTATAACAATGCAAGTTTGTACTTATCTCAGCTTGTATTAAAGTTGACATAGGGTATGTAAAAGCTAATCAAACAGCTCAAGCATGCAACTATTCAGCAGAAATTATTTCAGAGATAAGGGACTAAGACTTTAATGCACAGAGAATCCCTAAAGGCTAAGACTTCTACAATGAATAACAAGGAAGTGAGATGAATAAACTAACTGCAGACAGGATAGAGAGAGAGAGCTTCCAATTTTCAGTAAACAAATAAATAAGCAGATAAATGCAGTACTATTTTTAACACAATATTCAAAGAAACAATAAAAAGAAAAAATAAAATTCAGTACTATCTTATAACACTGCAAGTTTGTACTTATCTCAGCTTGTAATAAAGTTGATGTAGGGTATGCAAAAGCTAACCAAACAGCTCCAGTATGCAACTATTCAGCAGAAATAATTTCAGAGATAAGGGACTAAGACTTTAAGGCACAGAGAATCCCTCTAGGCTAAGACTTCTACACTGAATAACAATGAAGTGAGATGAATAAACTAACTGCAGACAAGGAGAGACAGAGAGAGAGCTTCCAATTTTCAGTAAACAAATAAATAAGCAGATAAATGCAGTACTATTTTTAACACAATATTCAATGAAACAATAAACAGAAAAAATAAAATTCAGTACTATCTTATAACACTGCAAGTTTGTACTTATCTCAGCTTGTAATAAAGTTGATGTAGGGTATGCAAAAGCTAACCAAACAGCTCCAGTATGCAACTATTCAGCAGAAATAATTTCAGAGATAAGGGACTAAGACTTTAAGGCACAGAGAATCCCTCTAGGCTAAGACTTCTACACTGAATAACAATGAAGTGAGATGAATAAACTAACTGCAGACAGGGAGAGACAGAGAGAGCTTCCAATTTTCAGTAAACAAATAAATAAGCAGATAAATGCAGTACTATTTTTAACACAATATTCAATGAAACAATAAACAGAAAAAATAAAATTCAGTACTATCTTATAACACTGCAAGTTTGTACTTATCTCAGCTTGTAATAAAGTTGATGTAGGGTATGCAAAAGCTAACCAAACAGCTCCAGTATGCAACTATTCAGCAGAAATAATTTCAGAGATAAGGGACTAAGACTTTAAGGCACAGAGAATCCCTCTAGGCTAAGACTTCTACACTGAATAACAATGAAGTGAGATGAATAAACTAACTGCAGACAGGGAGAGACAGAGAGAGCTTCCAATTTTCAGTAAACAAATAAATAAGCAGATAAATGCAGTACTATTTTTAACACAATATTCAATGAAACAATAAACAGAAAAAATAAAATTCAGTACTATCTTATAACACTGCAAGTTTGTACTTATCTCAGCTTGTAATAAAGTTGATGTAGGGTATGCAAAAGCTAACCAAACAGCTCCAGTATGCAACTATTCAGCAGAAATAATTTCAGAGATAAGGGACTAAGACTTTAAGGCACAGAGAATCCCTCTAGGCTAAGACTTCTACACTGAATAACAATGAAGTGAGATGAATAAACTAACTGCAGACAGGGAGAGACAGAGAGAGAGCTTCCAATTTTCAGTAAACAAATAAATAAGCAGATAAATGCAGTACTATTTTAACACAATATTCAATGAAACAATAAACAGAAAAAAAAATTCAGTACTATCTTATAACACTGCAAGTTTGTACTTATCTCAGCTTGTAATAAAGTTGATGTAGGGTATGCAAAAGCTAACCAAACAGCTCCAGTATGCAACTATTCAGCAGAAATAATTTCAGAGATAAGGGACTAAGACTTTAAGGCACAGAGAATCCCTCTAGGCTAAGACTTCTACACTGAATAACAATGAAGTGAGATGAATAAACTAACTGCAGACAGGGAGAGACAGAGAGAGAGCTTCCAATTTTCAGTAAACAAATAAATAAGCAGATAAATGCAGTACTATTTTAACACAATATTCAATGAAACAATAAACAGAAAAAATAAAATTCAGTACTATCTTATAACACTGCAAGTTTGTACTTATCTCAGCTTGTAATAAAGTTGATGTAGGGTATGCAAAAGCTAACCAAACAGCTCCAGTATGCAACTATTCAGCAGAAATAATTTCAGAGATAAGGGACTAAGACTTTAAGGCACAGAGAATCCCTCTAGGCTAAGACTTCTACACTGAATAACAATGAAGTGAGATGAATAAACTAACTGCAGACAGGGAGAGACAGAGAGAGCTTCCAATTTTCAGTAAACAAATAAATAAGCAGATAAATGCAGTACTATTTTTAACACAATATTCAATGAAACAATAAACAGAAAAAATAAAATTCAGTACTATCTTATAACACTGCAAGTTTGTACTTATCTCAGCTTGTAATAAAGTTGATGTAGGGTATGCAAAAGCTAACCAAACAGCTCCAGTATGCAACTATTCAGCAGAAATAATTTCAGAGATAAGGGACTAAGACTTTAAGGCACAGAGAATCCCTCTAGGCTAAGACTTCTACACTGAATAACAATGAAGTGAGATGAATAAACTAACTGCAGACAGGGAGACAGAGAGAGAGAGCTTCCAATTTTCAGTAAACAAATAAATAAGCAGATAAATGCAGTACTATTTTAACACAATATTCAATGAAACAATAAACAGAAAAAATAAAATTCAGTACTATCTTATAACACTGCAAGTTTGTACTTATCTCAGCTTGTAATAAAGTTGATGTAGGGTATGCAAAAGCTAACCAAACAGCTCCAGTATGCAACTATTCAGCAGAAATAATTTCAGAGATAAGGGACTAAGACTTTAAGGCACAGAGAATCCCTCTAGGCTAAGACTTCTACACTGAATAACAATGAAGTGAGATGAATAAACTAACTGCAGACAGGGAGAGACAGAGAGAGAGCTTCCAATTTTCAGTAAACAAATAAATAAGCAGATAAATGCAGTACTATTTTAACACAATATTCAATGAAACAATAAACAGAAAAAATAAAATTCAGTACTATCTTATAACACTGCAAGTTTGTACTTATCTCAGCTTGTAATAAAGTTGATGTAGGGTATGCAAAAGCTAACCAAACAGCTCCAGTATGCAACTATTCAGCAGAAATAATTTCAGAGATAAGGGACTAAGACTTTAAGGCACAGAGAATCCCTCTAGGCTAAGACTTCTACACTGAATAACAATGAAGTGAGATGAATAAACTAACTGCAGACAGGGAGAGACAGAGAGAGAGCTTCCAATTTTCAGTAAACAAATAAATAAGCAGATAAATGCAGTACTATTTTAACACAATATTCAATGAAACAATAAACAGAAAAAATAAAATTCAGTACTATCTTATAACACTGCAAGTTTGTACTTATCTCAGCTTGTAATAAAGTTCATGTAGGGTATGCAAAAGCTAACCAAGCAGCTCCAGTATGCAACTATTCAGCAGAAATAATTTCAGAGATAAGAGACTAAGACGTTAAGGTACAGAGAATTCCACTAGGCTAAGACTTCTACACCGAATAACAATGAAGTGAGATGGATAAACTAAATGCAGACAGGGAGAGGCAGAGAGAGCTTTCAATTTTCAGTAAACAAATAAATAAGCAGATAAATGCAGTACTATTTTTAACACAATATTCAATGAAACATTAAACAGAAAAAATAAAATTCAGTACTATCCTATAACACTGCAAGTTTGTACTTATCTCAGCTTGTAATAAAGTTGATGTAGGGTATGCAAAAGCTAACCAAACAGCTCCAGTATGCAACTATTCAGCAGAAATAATTTCAGAGATAAGGGACTAAGACTTTAAGGCACAGAGAATCCCTCTAGGCTAAGACTTCTACACTGAATAACAATGAAGTGAGATGAATAAACTAACTGCAGACAGGGAGAGACAGACAGAGAGCTTCCAATTTTCAGTAAACAAATAAATAAGCAGATAAATGCAGTACTATTTTAACACAATATTCAATGAAACAATAAACAGAAAAATAAAATTCAGTACTATCTTATAACACTGCAAGTTTGTACTTATCTCAGCTTGTAATAAAGTTGATGTAGGGTATGCAAAAGCTAACCAAACAGCTCCAGTATGCAACTATTCAGCAGAAATAATTTCAGAGATAAGGGACTAAGACTTTAAGGCACAGAGAATCCCTCTAGGCTAAGACTTCTACACTGAATAACAATGAAGTGAGATGAATAAACTAACTGCAGACAGGGAGAGAGAGAGAGAGAGAGCTTCCAATTTTCAGTAAACAAATAAATAAGCAGATAAATGCAGTACTATTTTAACACAATATTCAATGAAACAATAAACAGAAAAAATAAAATTCAGTACTATCTTATAACACTGCAAGTTTGTACTTATCTCAGCTTGTAATAAAGTTGATGTAGGGTATGCAAAAGCTAACCAAACAGCTCCAGTATGCAACTATTCAGCAGAAATAATTTCAGAGATAAGGGACTAAGACTTTAAGGCACAGAGAATCCCTCTAGGCTAAGACTTCTACACTGAATAACAATGAAGTGAGATGAATAAACTAACTGCAGACAGGGAGAGACAGAGAGAGAGAGCTTCCAATTTTCAGTAAACAAATAAATAAGCAGATAAATGCAGTACTATTTTTAACACAATATTCAATGAAACAATAAACAGAAAAAATAAAATTCAGTACTATCTTATAACACTGCAAGTTTGTACTTATCTCAGCTTGTAATAAAGTTGATGTAGGGTATGCAAAAGCTAACCAAACAGCTCCAGTATGCAACTATTCAGCAGAAATAATTTCAGAGATAAGGGACTAAGACTTTAAGGCACAGAGAATCCCTCTAGGCTAAGACTTCTACACTGAATAACAATGAAGTGAGATGAATAAACTAACTGCAGACAGGGAGAGACAGAGAGAGAGAGCTTCCAATTTTCAGTAAACAAATAAATAAGCAGATAAATGCAGTACTATTTTAACACAATATTCAATGAAACAATAAACAGAAAAAATAAAATTCAGTACTATCTTATAACACTGCAAGTTTGTACTTATCTCAGCTTGTAATAAAGTTGATGTAGGGTATGCAAAAGCTAACCAAACAGCTCCAGTATGCAACTATTCAGCAGAAATAATTTCAGAGATAAGGGACTAAGACTTTAAGGCACAGAGAATCCCTCTAGGCTAAGACTTCTACACTGAATAACAATGAAGTGAGATGAATAAACTAACTGCAGACAGGGAGAGACAGAGAGAGCTTCCAATTTTCAGTAAACAAATAAATAAGCAGATAAATGCAGTACTATTTTAACACAATATTCAATGAAACAATAAACAGAAAAAATAAAATTCAGTACTATCTTATAACACTGCAAGTTTGTACTTATCTCAGCTTGTAATAAAGTTGATGTAGGGTATGCAAAAGCTAACCAAACAGCTCCAGTATGCAACTATTCAGCAGAAATAATTTCAGAGATAAGGGACTAAGACTTTAAGGCACAGAGAATCCCTCTAGGCTAAGACTTCTACACTGAATAACAATGAAGTGAGATGAATAAACTAACTGCAGACAGGGAGACAGAGAGAGAGAGCTTCCAATTTTCAGTAAACAAATAAATAAGCAGATAAATGCAGTACTATTTTTAACACAATATTCAATGAAACAATAAACAGAAAAATAAAATTCAGTACTATCTTATAACACTGCAAGTTTGTACTTATCTCAGCTTGTAATAAAGTTGATGTAGGGTATGCAAAAGCTAACCAAACAGCTCCAGTATGCAACTATTCAGCAGAAATAATTTCAGAGATAAGGGACTAAGACTTTAAGGCACAGAGAATCCCTCTAGGCTAAGACTTCTACACTGAATAACAATGAAGTGAGATGAATAAACTAACTGCAGACAGGGAGACAGAGAGAGAGAGAGCTTCCAATTTTCAGTAAACAAATAAATAAGCAGATAAATGCAGTACTATTTTAACACAATATTCAATGAAACAATAAACAGAAAAATAAAATTCAGTACTATCTTATAACACTGCAAGTTTGTACTTATCTCAGCTTGTAATAAAGTTGATGTAGGGTATGCAAAAGCTAACCAAACAGCTCCAGTATGCAACTATTCAGCAGAAATAATTTCAGAGATAAGGGACTAAGACTTTAAGGCACAGAGAATCCCTCTAGGCTAAGACTTCTACACTGAATAACAATGAAGTGAGATGAATAAACTAACTGCAGACAGGGAGAGACAGAGAGAGCTTCCAATTTTCAGTAAACAAATAAATAAGCAGATAAATGCAGTACTATTTTAACACAATATTCAATGAAACAATAAACAGAAAAAATAAAATTCAGTACTATCTTATAACACTGCAAGTTTGTACTTATCTCAGCTTGTAATAAAGTTGATGTAGGGTATGCAAAAGCTAACCAAACAGCTCCAGTATGCAACTATTCAGCAGAAATAATTTCAGAGATAAGGGACTAAGACTTTAAGGCACAGAGAATCCCTCTAGGCTAAGACTTCTACACTGAATAACAATGAAGTGAGATGAATAAACTAACTGCAGACAGGGAGAGACAGAGAGAGAGCTTCCAATTTTCAGTAAACAAATAAATAAGCAGATAAATGCAGTACTATTTTTAACACAATATTCAATGAAACAATAAACAGAAAAATAAAATTCAGTACTATCTTATAACACTGCAAGTTTGTACTTATCTCAGCTTGTAATAAAGTTGATGTAGGGTATGCAAAAGCTAACCAAACAGCTCCAGTATGCAACTATTCAGCAGAAATAATTTCAGAGATAAGGGACTAAGACTTTAAGGCACAGAGAATCCCTCTAGGCTAAGACTTCTACACTGAATAACAATGAAGTGAGATGAATAAACTAACTGCAGACAGGGAGAGACAGAGAGAGTTTCCAATTTTCAGTAAACAAATAAATAAGCAGATAAATGCAGTACTATTTTTAACACAATATTCAATGAAACAATAAGCAGAAAAATAAAATTCAGTACTATCTTATAACACTGCACGTTTGTACTTATCTCAGCTTGTAATAAAGTTGATGTAGGGTATGCAAAAGCTAACCAAACAGCTCCAGTATGCAACTATTCAGCAGAAATAATTTCAGAGATAAGGGACTAAGACTTTAAGGCACAGAGAATCCCTCTAGGCTAAGACTTCTACACTGAATAACAATGAAGTGAGATGAATAAACTAACTGCAGACAGGGAGAGACAGAGAGAGCTTCCAATTTTCAGTAAACAAATAAATAAGCAGATAAATGCAGTACTATTTTAACACAATATTCAATGAAACAATAAACAGAAAAAATAAAATTCAGTACTATCTTATAACACTGCAAGTTTGTACTTATCTCAGCTTGTAATAAAGTTGATGTAGGGTATGCAAAAGCTAACCAAACAGCTCCAGTATGCAACTATTCAGCAGAAATAATTTCAGAGATAAGGGACTAAGACTTTAAGGCACAGAGAATCCCTCTAGGCTAAGACTTCTACACTGAATAACAATGAAGTGAGATGAATAAACTAACTGCAGACAGGGAGAGACAGAGAGAGCTTCCAATTTTCAGTAAACAAATAAATAAGCAGATAAATGCAGTACTATTTTAACACAATATTCAATGAAACAATAAACAGAAAAAATAAAATTCAGTACTATCTTATAACACTGCAAGTTTGTACTTATCTCAGCTTGTAATAAAGTTGATGTAGGGTATGCAAAAGCTAACCAAACAGCTCCAGTATGCAACTATTCAGCAGAAATAATTTCAGAGATAAGGGACTAAGACTTTAAGGCACAGAGAATCCCTCTAGGCTAAGACTTCTACACTGAATAACAATGAAGTGAGATGAATAAACTAACTGCAGACAGGGAGAGACAGAGAGAGAGCTTCCAATTTTCAGTAAACAAATAAATAAGCAGATAAATGCAGTACTATTTTAACACAATATTCAATGAAACAATAAACAGAAAAAATAAAATTCAGTACTATCTTATAACACTGCAAGTTTGTACTTATCTCAGCTTGTAATAAAGTTGATGTAGGGTATGCAAAAGCTAACCAAACAGCTCCAGTATGCAACTATTCAGCAGAAATAATTTCAGAGATAAGGGACTAAGACTTTAAGGCACAGAGAATCCCTCTAGGCTAAGACTTCTACACTGAATAACAATGAAGTGAGATGAATAAACTAACTGCAGACAGGGAAAGAGAGAGAGCTTCCAATTTTCAGTAAACAAATAAATAAGCAGATAAATGCAGTACTATTTTAACACAATATTCAATGAAACAATAAACAGAAAAAATAAAATTCAGTACTATCTTATAACACTGCAAGTTTGTACTTATCTCAGCTTGTAATAAAGTTGATGTAGGGTATGCAAAAGCTAACCAAACAGCTCCAGTATGCAACTATTCAGCAGAAATAATTTCAGAGATAAGGGACTAAGACTTTAAGGCACAGAGAATCCCTCTAGGCTAAGACTTCTACACTGAATAACAATGAAGTGAGATGAATAAACTAACTGCAGACAGGGAGAGACAGAGAGAGAGCTTCCAATTTTCAGTAAACAAATAAATAAGCAGATAAATGCAGTACTATTTTTAACACAATATTCAATGAAACAATAAACAGAAAAAATAAAATTCAGTACTATCTTATAACACTGCAAGTTTGTACTTATCTCAGCTTGTAATAAAGTTGATGTAGGGTATGCAAAAGCTAACCAAACAGCTCCAGTATGCAACTATTCAGCAGAAATAATTTCAGAGATAAGGGACTAAGACTTTAAGGCACAGAGAATCCCTCTAGGCTAAGACTTCTACACTGAATAACAATGAAGTGAGATGAATAAACTAACTGCAGACAGGGAGAGACAGAGAGCTTCCAATTTTCAGTAAACAAATAAATAAGCAGATAAATGCAGTACTATTTTTAACACAATATTCAATGAAACAATAAACAGAAAAAATAAAATTCAGTACTATCTTATAACACTGCAAGTTTGTACTTATCTCAGCTTGTAATAAAGTTGATGTAGGGTATGCAAAAGCTAACCAAACAGCTCCAGTATGCAACTATTCAGCAGAAATAATTTCAGAGATAAGGGACTAAGACTTTAAGGCACAGAGAATCCCTCTAGGCTAAGACTTCTACACTGAATAACAATGAAGTGAGATGAATAAACTAACTGCAGACAGGGAGAGACAGAGAGAGAGCTTCCAATTTTCAGTAAACAAATAAATAAGCAGATAAATGCAGTACTATTTTAACACAATATTCAATGAAACAATAAACAGAAAAAATAAAATTCAGTACTATCTTATAACACTGCAAGTTTGTACTTATCTCAGCTTGTAATAAAGTTGATGTAGGGTATGCAAAAGCTAACCAAACAGCTCCAGTATGCAACTATTCAGCAGAAATAATTTCAGAGATAAGGGACTAAGACTTTAAGGCACAGAGAATCCCTCTAGGCTAAGACTTCTACACTGAATAACAATGAAGTGAGATGAATAAACTAACTGCAGACAGGGAGAGAGAGAGAGAGAGCTTCCAATTTTCAGTAAACAAATAAATAAGCAGATAAATGCAGTACTATTTTTAACACAATATTCAATGAAACAATAAACAGAAAAAATAAAATTCAGTACTATCTTATAACACTGCAAGTTTGTACTTATCTCAGCTTGTAATAAAGTTGATCTAGGGTAT